>NW_013549850.1:26970-31229 GCF_000499425.1 Eimeria acervulina
TATATATATATACATATACATATATATATATATATACTTGCAGAAAAGATTTCGAAGTTTAATTTATTTTCTTGTTGTGTTTGTTTAGGGGGCAGAGAACGACTTTGGTGCCTCGCCAGACAAACACATATTCTCAAGCCAGAGCAGAGGTTTGCAGTAAACCCTAAACCCTAAACCCTAAACCCTGAACCCTAATGAGGCTTTATATGATGAGTTGCATGCGTATGTATACTCCCCTCAATTTAATCAAACATTCTTTTTTTGCTATTTTTATGTAGTTACGATTAATTGTTTCGTCGATTAGACTCATTAAATAAACCCATGCTTGCGGTGTATCTGCAGCTCTTTATTTGGGGTTTAGGGTTTGTTTATGTTAGTATTTGGGGTTTACTTTCTTGAGCGTTAGGGTTTAAAGTTCGTTAGGGTTTATGAGGACGTATTACGGTTTATTAGGGTTTAGGGTTTAGGGTTTATCACTGCTCATTAGGGTTTATTATTAATGTATATGCAGGATTACTCCTAACGTTTTAAAGGATTTTCAAAGGGTTTATTAGCGCTCATTGGGGTTTATTACTAGGGTTTTCTCAGGTTTATTAGGGTTGACTATCGTTTATTAGGGTTTATTAGGGTTTTTTAGGGTTTAGGGTTTAGGGTTTAGGGTTTAGGGTTTGGGTGCATTTGAACTCAGGCAGTGGAGAATGTACAGCGGGTAATTGGGGAGTTGGCTGCGATATTTCAGCGCGTAGCGACGATGATCGCTCACCAAGAAGAAATGATTCAAAGAATTGATGATGATCTCGATGCCTCTATGCATCATATTAGAGAAGGTAAATCGCTAGCTAGCGTGCTAGCTAGCTAGCTGTAGAAATGACTAGCTAGCTGTAGAAATAGCTAGCTAACTGTAGAAATAGCTAGCTAGCTGTAGAAATAGTTAGCTAGCTGTAGAAATAGCCAGCTAGCTGGGTACATAAATAGAGATATAGAGGTATAGGAATCATTCAGAGAATTGCTGATGATCTCGATGCTTCTATGCATCATATCAGAAAAGGTGGTTATTATAAATAGCTAGCTAGCTAGCTATACAAATGGCTAGCTATAGAAATAGCTAGCTAGTTAGGTATGTGAGTAGATTAATAGAGATAGGAGTAATTCGAAGAATTGATGAAGATCTCGATGCTTCTGTGCATCATATTAGAGAGGGTAAATAGCTAGCTAGCTAGCTAGCTATAGAAATAGCTAGCTAGCCAGGTATATAGGTAGATAAGTAGAGAGATCGATATATCCAAAGAATATATCATGACCTTGATGCATGTACGCTTAATTGAATCTTTTGGCTTTTGCTTCGAACACAGGCCTTAGGGTTTAGGGTTTAGGGTTTAGGGTTTAGGGTTTAGGGTTTAGGGTTTAGGGTTTAGGGTTTGAGGGAGAAGGGCTCCTTAGCCACCGTCTCTGAAGATGCAAGAGAAGGTCTAGGGTTTAGAGTTTATTTGCTTGGGTGGATTTTTCAGGTCAAAATGAATTGTTGAATTTTTATAACAGAATTTCTTCTAACAGATCCCTCATCATCAAGGCGAGACAAAACACCTTTCTTATCTGACAGCTAGCTAGCTAGCTGGCTACAGCTAGCTGCTGCAGTTAGATGATGCTGCTGCAGCTAGCTGCTTCTGTTGCAGCTAGCTGCTTCTAGTCCTCGTTTCTTTGCTTTTCTTTGTCTTGTTTTATTTGGGTTATTTATATCTGTTCGATGCGTCAAACAAATTTTATTAATAATCAATCGGTGTGAATATTGCAATATATATATATATATATATACATATATATATATTATTATATATATATATATTATATATATTATTTATATTTATGTGTGTATCCATTGCTAGGCATGTTGTATATATGAAGATTTATCTGTTTATTGTATATATTATATCTGCAGACGTCTTAATGCAATTTATTTATTTATTTATTTATTTTATTTATTTATTTATTTATTTATTTATTGATCTTTTTGTGTGTCTCTGCAGGTCTTTCTGCTGTTGATGGTTTTCATTTTGTTTTTTGTTTTCTTCCTCAGCTAAATACAAACAGAGATTATACAAATACCTTTACAGCCCGTCTGCTGCTGCTGCAGCAAAAGCTGCTGCTGCTGCTGCTGCTGCTGCTGCAGCACAAGCAGCTGCTGCAGCACAAGCAGCTGCTGCAGCACTGGCATCTTCTTTTGCTTGAAGGGTTGTTAGGGTTTATTGTTGCTGATTTTCTGCGTCTGTTTGCGTCGGTGTTTATTTAATATTGAGTTAATTCTCGCAAGTTAATAAGGACAAACTATTGCTTTTCAATTAGAAAGAGTATTTTATTGTTGTTTTATTGTTGCAGAAACAAACAAAACAAACAAACAAACAGAAATATAAACAAAGCAAAATGAGTTCACTTAACTGTACATACACTCCAAATGCATATTTTTTGTCTTCGGTAGCAGCACCACACACAAATAATTAAAGAGGGTTTAGCGCTTGTTAAGATGAATTAGGGTTTATGAGGGTTTATGAGGGTTTTCTAGGGTTTATGAGGGTTTGTTAGGGATTATGATAGTGTATTAGGGTTTACTAAGATGCATTAGGGTTTATCAGGGGTTGCAGGGTTTATCAGGGTTGATTAGGGTTTAGGGTTTAGGGTTTACTAGGGTTTTATGACTTTACTAGGCTTTACTAGGGTTTACTGTGGTCTATTAGGGTTTAGGGTTTAGGCTTTATGAGGGTCTAGGGTTTAGGGCTGGTTAGGGTTCAGGGTTCAGGGTTTATTACGGTTTAGGGTTTAGGGCTTATTAGGGTTTAGGGTTTAGGGTTTAGGGTTATAAAGTTGTTTGGGTCTGCATATCTTGTTCGATTTTTGTTTGAGTTTTGCATTGCAAGCGGAGCAAATAAATTAATTAATAAATAAAACAAACAAAGATTTAGCGTTTTTGTTTATTTATTTTTTGTTTATTGTTTGTTTGCTTGTTTGTTTGTTTTATTATTATTTCGCTGCCTTCTTAGCAGTTCTTCTGTGAATATATTAATTATTTAAATATTTGTTTATATATGTATATATATATATATATACATATATATATATATATTTATATATTAATACACCTACTTACAAGTTTGTTTGTATACTTGCCTACATATATATATATATATACATGTTTACATATATATATATATTTATATATATATTTATATTATGTATAAACATGTATATATATATATATAAACATTTATATATATATATATAAACATGTATATATATGTGTATTTGTTTATATTTTTGTGTACATTTTTATGTTTTTGTGTGTTGCACAAACACTACAATGATAATATATGTATTTAAATATTTTTTTATATCTTTTTTCTTTTGTTTGTTGATAAAGATAAGACGCTAATCCTTATGAATTATTGATGGGTTTTAATATTCTATTACATATAATATCTTCTTTATCTCCTTCACCTAGTAAACGAAATTGCATAAAAAGAATTCGCTTAAATGTATTATCATTTATTACACCTCTTGTCTCTACTACCCTCCCAATCTTCGGGTGTATACGCAGCTGTTGCAGAGCAACGAAAGGACGGCCCCCATCGATCCATTCTTCGCTGTGTTCTCCTGAATAAATAAACAAATAAATTAATTAATTAATTAATTAATTAATTTATTTATTTATTTGTTAATGAGGAGTGTAACGAAGAAAAAACGAAAAAAATACACAAAAAATAGACAAAGAAATGGATTTTCGTGACAAAACCCTTGTAAACCCTAAACCCTAAACCCTAAACCCTAAACCCTACCTATTTTAACAACCCCTTCCCAAACCCCACAATCAGGGTCTTCATCAACTGATTTCTCTCCGTCTAATCGAAGTTTCATGTGTCTAAGACCGACTGGCAATGTTAATACAACATGCAAAATTTTATCTTCTTCCTAAACCCCAAATCAATCAATAAACACAATATTATTATTATTATTTTTATTTTTATTTTTATTTTTTTATTATTATTTTTATTATTTTTATTATTATTGTTGTGGGTATTACTGTTATTAGTATTATTATTGCTGTTTTTATTATTGTCATTGTTGGTCTTATTATTATTTTTATTTTTATTTTTATTGTTATTAAAATTATATGTAGGACAGAATGAGCATAAAAATAATATCAGTAGGAATTTTAAGCATAATAATAAAAATAAAAATGATAATAATAATAATAATAATAATAATAATAA
>NW_013549850.1:31329-32079 GCF_000499425.1 Eimeria acervulina
ATAAACATGAGATTAGAAAAATAATAATAATGTCGCAACAATTAAAGTAGTAATTCTTACAATAGGAATAATAATTGCAGTCAACCCTAAACCCTAAACCCTAATCCTTTACCCCGAACCATAAACCCTAAACCCTAAACCCTAATCCTTTACCCCGAACACTAAAGCCTAAACCCTATCCCTTATCGCCTAAGCCCTAACCGCTCACATCCCCTAAACCCCGACCCTTAAACCATAAACCCCAAACCCTAGACCCCACACCCTAGACCCCAAACCCTAAACCCCAAACCCTAAACCCCAAACCCTAAACCCTAATCCCCAATCCCTAAACCTTAAACCCTAAACCCTAATCCCCAATCCCTAAACCCTAAACCCCAATCCCTAAACCTTAATCCCTAAACCCTAAACCCCAAACCCTAAACCCTAAACCCTAGCGGGTTGATGACATACTTCTAGCGAGATATCTAAAGGAATAGCGATCTTATCAACAATAAGACGCTTTAAGTAGGGGATACCAAAGGCTTTGAAGAGCGTCTCTAATTTATCTGATCTTTTTAATACTGTCTCCCACTGCCCAATCATTAATCGAGATAATAACTGACAACGAGAAAGCAAAGAAGAACGAAGATATACTTCGTCGCCTGTATATACACCCAAATACTCAAATCAATTTATAAATATATAAATATATATAAATATACAAATATATAAATAGATATATAGATATAGATATAGATATAGTTAATTATA
>NW_013549849.1:0-18465 GCF_000499425.1 Eimeria acervulina
CCCCGTGTCCATGGTGATGTCTCGGATCTTCTGGGTATCCCCCGTGTCCATGGTGATGTCTCGGGTCTTCTGGGTATCCCCCGTGTCTATGGTGATGTCTCGAATCGTCTGGGTGTTCCCTGTGTCTACGGTGATGTCTCGAATCGTCTGGGTGTTCCCCGTGTCCATGGTGATGTCTCGAATCGTCTGGGTGTCGCCGGTGTCCATGGTGTCCTCTCGGGTCGTCTGGGTATCCCCCGTGTCCATGGTGTCCTCTCGGGTCGTCTGAGTATCCCCCGTGTCCATGGTTATGTCTCGGGTCTTCTTGGCGTTCCCTGTGTCTACGGTTATGTCTCGGGTCTTCTGTGGGTTCCTGGTGTCCTTGGTGATGTCTCGGCCCTTCTGGGCCTCGCCATTCTCCATGATGGTGCTGCCTGCCACTCGTACCTTCCAGAGGGTCTGTCTCCTGATACGGAGGTGGAGGTCCTACCAGGACGGGCAATGGATATCCCAAAGGACCATCGTAAGGAGGTGGCGGTTCGAGCGGGTACGGTGACTGCCCGTTCTCGTCGGCAGCATCGTAAGGGGGTGGAGGCCCGAACGGATGTCCGTGATCCTGCATGTGTCTCCTTCCATCATCAGCTCTCCTACCGTGTCTTCCGCCATTATCGTTTGTCTGGTCGCCATAGTAACCCCTTCTTCCGCCTCTTCCTCCCCCACCACCGCCTGCTGCATATGAGGGTGGTTCGCTGTATCCTGGGGGAGAAGGCCGATGATAGTCATCTCTTCGACGTCCTCTACCATCTCGCTGTCCATCAGGAAGAGGATATCGCTCTTGATCACGGCCTGAGCGTGGTACGGCGCCTGTTCCCCCGTTGTTGCCCCTACAGTTGTTGGGCTGCAGATAAACAATAAGCATGAGCATGCCACTATCCATCATTTCACTTACAAAGCACACGATATTAGCAAATATAAAACAAGGACATGAGGGTCGTGACTTCGTGTTTATCGCGCCGCCTAAGAGTTTCCCCATGACCTAGTGAGCAAAAACGAGCACAATTGGGTGAGCCGTACATGGTTTGACAGTCTGCGAAGGGAAATCTTCAGCCGGTTTTGGTTTTTTAGATAGACTGCGCATTGAAAAAGGAGGAAAATAACGACGGTAGTGGCCACGGTAGTAGCCACGGCAGCTGAAACAAGAAGGCTGATCCTAGGCTGCAAGCGCCTGCCATTCGTTGTAAAGCCGGAAAACCATAAATCAAGCCCAGTGGGATGTTGCTCCACTGCTCCTGTTTTTTGCAACTCAAAGGCCGCATCCATGTTGGACACAAGCTAGAACTCTTGTGCAACGTTTTTACCGAGCAGGGGAAACGGCTCGCCCGGCTCACCACCGGGGGCAGCAGAGGGATAAAAGGACAGCAACCTCTGATCTGTGCAAGAAGAATATCTATTGAAACCTTACAAATAGAAACTTGAAAAAAAAAACAACGCACTTTTGCCCCAGATCCAGCTGTACGCGACAGTGGGGTTCGGTCGGCTTGAGAGATCGGTCGGGGGCGTCCGTGCGCCAGATCGGCGTGAAGAGAAGCGTATGAAGCTCCAACTGAGGAGACCGAATTTCCCACAAAATTCACAAAAATACATAATCTAAACAAACTGAAACTGAATAAAACATTGAAATAGACTGTTTCATTGGAGAACACGACTAGACTCCTCGCGGCTCGAGGGGCACCGTGCCTCTGCGTGGCACCGGTGTGCGAGGTGTTTTCTTCGCGAGGCTCAAATCTGCAGCCAATCCTACTAAGCCCCAAATATAACCCCGGACGATATGGGGAAGATATGGCAAAGAATACACCTAAATATGGCGAGAAACGAATGCTTGTGTCCTTTGCTGTACTGGCCGAGCGTTCGTCTCTGAGAAGGGTTGCTGCGTGATTATGCGTTCGGCTTGTGGTTTCTAGTCGCTTGCAAACAAAAATATATCAGTATGCAATGGTTCCTTTGGCAATCTTGCATTCAATCACCACCAGCGAATTTGTGGCTACGAGGAACCTAGAAACTATCCATTCCTCGTCGCCAGCTGAAAGAATGTGGAAATTTGTACAAAAAGGCAAACTAAAAGGCATATGAGCTTTCATTCAGTAGCCAGTGTCCCTGGGAAGAGCGGCTCGGGACCGTTGGAGGGATACATCGTGGAGGCGGCCTGAGGAGCTGCAACGCAACTTGCTGCAACTACTACCCCCAGGCAACGCCACATGGAAGCCTAGCCACGCCCGCACCCCGTTTGTTGCATTGTACGCTATTTCAGCGCACGAGCGTCACTGGATAAGATCGATGGCTTTGTCACACTTCTAGTATTAATATGGAACAAGCAAGCTGAAGATTGAGCGCGAGCTGCCCGCAGACACCTATCTCTATGTATGCATGCATGCAACTACATGAAGCTTGTGTTCAATCATTAGCCTCGGGTTTGTGGTTAGCGGTAGACCAGTGTAGGGCACCTACCTGGCCACGTAGGCGTTCGTCTGCCTGCTTCGCAGACACCATGCTGTATATGCATCCCAATCTCTTACAAGCAGTACACGCCCTCGTGTGCGTAGCTTCCCAGAAAGGATGGGTGGACAGAATTGCAATTTCTGTCGTTCCATCGGCTCCTCCGTCTACAACCGTCGTTGTTGCGTATCGTGCTTCTGCATCCCTTGCCGCTACGTCTCGTGCCCTTGCGTTGCTTCCTGCATCATCCCTTCCTTTTGCGTCGCCTGCTGCACAATTTTTTGTGTCTTCTGCTGCCGTATCTCTAGGTGCTACATCTCGCGTAGGAATTCCCTTCGCTGCTGCTCGGGCTGGAGTTTCTGCTGCTGCTGCTGCGCCGGGAGCTCCAGCCGCCGCTGCTGCGGCTGCAGTTGCTCTGACTGCTGCGGTGGCTGGTACCACTGGCGTTGTTGGTACTGTTGCTGCTGCTGTTGCTATTGCTGTGGTTTTTTCTACTGCTCCTCGTATTGTTGGCGTTACTGCCGTTGCTGCATTCGCTTCGTGGGGCTCTGATACGTCAGCCGCAGCATCACTACCACCAAACCCTCAGGCTGCATATCCTCCAGTTACCGCGGACCATATTGCTGCTGATCCATACAAGTGAAGAAAAGATAAAAAATTTCGAGATTCTCCAGCAGCTGTCTTGGTGTGCGAGAGGGCGGGGCGGACGGGCAGTCGACAAAGGCACAACTCCAAATGCATGAAGATGAACTTGCCTTCAGCAGCGGCGACGACGTGGCTGCATATAGAGGAGACAGCATAGATCACAGGTCCGAAGATACACACAGATAAAGAAATATAAGCCCGTCTTTACCCGTGACAGACCAACCGTCACTGAATAGTTGAACGCTGTCATCATTAAGATGCAGTTCTTATTCGCACGGTTGCAGCTGCTGCTGTTGAGTCGAGGAAAGGACCTAGATGCTCCTGAATAACTGCTTTGCAAAGAGAATCCTTAGAAATCCACTCCATTTGTCATTTATCGTGCTTATCAAAGGTAACATTCTCGTTTGCTGTGAAGGGCGCCAGCCGTTACATATGTGTCCAGTATCCCGTTATTCTCCAGCTGTCTTTTCTTGGAACGACGTTTCTGCCGTCTTGTTGTGGAAAATTCCTGGGCATTTCGGCTATTCCCTTCTCCTTTTTAGAAGGCTGACACTAATGGTATGATAAGACACCCACAGTGGTGGTAATACTCCAATCCAAGCCAGCGCGTTAACCCAAGACAGTGCAAAGAAGGCCCCTACCCAACGCATGGCAAGCTTATGTAGCTGCTCACCGTTTTAAGCACTTCGCACAGCACGGGAAACCACTAATGCTTAGTTGCGTAGGCTGCTCATTGCTGCCAAGCATCGATTGTCCCGCATTCTTGCTTGGCGTTCTTGGGTTTTCTCCATGCATTCCCGAGCAGCTGCAAGCTGCTTGTAGAAGTCAGTTTTCGGGCCTTCGCGGCTGGCTTTCGACAGCCCTCTCCAACGCCAGATCAGACGGCGGTGTTCCGGGGTAGACTGAGAAGGCAGGAGGACAACGGGTCAACGGGCGCGCTGTTGGCGCTGTTGTACTATAAACCCATACTGCATAGGGGAGAATATGAAGGAGAATATTAAAGGCAATTCGATGAATTTAGTTGGATATGGAGTCACAAATGTTGCACCAGCGTGTGGTTGGAGCGTTTCGTTTGACCTTCTGCCTGTGGGTGGTTGGGGATGGCCATTCCATGGTCAATTTTGAGCCGCTAGACAAATTCGCTGGAGAAGCCTTTAGAAATTCTCGGGTCTCTATAAGTAATGATGCTCTTCTGAAATAGTGGAGCTTGTACAGATGATTAATGGGTATATGGCCAACTCCCTCTGCTCTAACTGAACTCAAGGGAAGATGAAATGAGCGTACTTGTCGAATCTATCCACGACGATAGATGCTACTGCAGCCGGTGAGTGATTATGAAATCCATTGTGATATTCTTCCAGATCCGTTTAGGAATCGGAAGGCTCTGCAATAGCCGGGATTTGAAAGTGTCCTATCGCTTTTGTTGCTGTCACTCCGGACATATAAAGACGATGTTGGACTCAAGCTACTTGGATATGTGCAAGCACATGGTGACAGAACTGGCATTTTAGGTTTGAAGGGCTCGGGGTGACGCAGTTTGTCCCCATGTGTTCACAAATATCCAATCGGCTTGAATCCAGCATCGTCATTTGTGTTGGCGTAGTGGGAGACGACCGCTTTAGGTTGTCTACTGATGGTAAAGCACTGATATGCCTGGTGGCGAGCATGCATATTTCTCGACCTAGGGGTGCCACTTGGCCCTCCAACGATCCCGACCACCCGCACCACTGTTGCGTTGAACATGGCCCGGAAAAGCATGATCGTGGCTTGTGGGCAAACCGTTTCTTCAAAGCGAAGCTGAAACGCATGGTGGAGCGCACACCTTCTCGAGTTCCACAAGAGATCGCCGCCTATGTTGTAGTGCTTAGGACGTTTCCCACGCCTTAGCAACAACCGCCGCGGCGTGAGTATCTAAGGACCAAGAATATTGCGTTTTGGCAGGGCATCAGGAATCGTCGCAGACAAAAAAAGTTGCAGAACGCAGTGTGTGACCGGTAGGGCGACAGAAGAGTGTGCTAGTGCCCATGTTGGTGTTATCATTGATGCACTTAACGATAGATTCGTATTGCTTATGCTGGCAAAAAACCGCTACAGGGCTTCTTCATTGGCACAGCGTTGAAAACTCCGTCTCAGGTGTGTCAGGGATTGGTGATCGATTTGAGCGGCGATGCGCCCGTCATATTAGTAATGCCCACACCTTTTTCCTTCGCACCAGAATGCGTAGAGGTCCTCCAAACGCGCTAAATACTTCTGCTTTCTCTGCTTGAAACGGTATGAGTAACAGGCGGTTATTCGCTGCGTTTTCGAATCGTTCGCATGCAGAGAGACGAGCACGCCAACTGCTGTGACAGCATAACTTCTGTGTCACTGGCATCGATTACTAGGAAGAAGTGCTTGTTGAAATTAGGGAGCGCAAGTACTCGAGACAATGGTAGATGTCTGATGCGGCTTCTGGCGTTTGCATCCTCTCTCCCTGTCTGTCCAAATAGGTTGTTTGTCCTTCTTCCATAGGTCCGTCAGAAGGGCGCTGATCTCAGCGAATTTGTCGATGAAGGTGAGATGATACGATACGAGTCTCATGAACTTCTGAACATTTGTGCAAGTGTACAGGGATAGCGGCCATCCCCCCGATCCCTCCCTATCCACTGTGAATCTGGCTAGATCCATGGTATAGAGACACAAGACTCTAGGAACGGGATGTTTTCATGAAAAAGCAACTCTTGTGAGACGTCCGTGGCGTTCTCTAAACGACCTGAACGCAATAATAGACACACCTAGAAGCTTCACTTGCACTGTGCTATACAGCCAGCTTGTGCGGTCTGTAGGAGAGGATTGTAACTCCGTCGATTAATAAATCTTTATCACTTCAAATCTGACCAAAAAAGTCTAAACTTCGTCCATAAAAAAGAGTTCTAGTACAATTTTCTATGACAGTTCAAATTCCTCCTTCCAAAAAAACAATGGATCCTGGTTTTAAAAAATACTTTCGTTCAATTATTGAACCTTCTCCTCTTCCCATTCTAGTATCTAAAGCTCCAGTTTAACAATAGGAAAAAAGGAACACCCTTTGCATGTAGTATTTTAGCTAAAAGAGTTCTTTATATGCCATCACGAAGTAAATATTTTTCAAAAAATTCTTTTGGAAAGCATAATACACACCATTGCTATCAGCAGTAGACAAGGTCTAGATATTAGAACAACTCAACAAAAATACAGTACGCACTAAAATTAATAAAGGTACTTCTCATTCCATTTCTAAAGGTAATATACTGTTTTCAAAAATAAATTAAAGAATTTAGAGAACACATTGCAGTCAAATGGTACGGACAACAATTTGTGGAGTTATATGAAGATCTCCTAAAAACAAAGAACATGATTACATAATAATCTAATTTCTTCTGAAGGTAACTTAATTGCTGCATATTGCTTCTCTTATGAATTAAAAACGCACTAATTTTGCAATTTTAAACAAATAACAAAGACATTCTCCACCGGCTGTAGCCAGTAAGAGGATGCCTTAAAAGAGAGCAGCAATTGCATGCAGCATTTAAGCGTTGCTAGAAGTTTGTATTTAATGCAGATTACACGTACACCCCAACAGGAACACACATACACTCCAGTATCGAAATAGAAAGAGAGGTAATTCCGTACTAAATGCATTTAATTCGATTGCTGCCTCCAGCCTCTTCGTCGTTTGCCACTACTCTTCTAACCCGCATCTTTTGCAATCTCTGTATCAGAACTGGGAGATAGAAATACTACATTTTCTTCTTTTTGAGCGGCAGCCTGTTTACTTTAGTCCGCTGTGCGGTGGCAGCCTTCCCCTTCTCTTTGTTCGCGAGGTTTGGCGCTCCATCTGCTGCTGTAGCTGCAGCAGCAGCAGCAAGCAGCAGCAAGCAGCAGCAGCAGTACTGCCATTTGTTGGCTCACCTTGAGGTGTACACACACTATATCCACACAAGCTATAACCGTACATATACCTACCTGCATGCATACGCATGCCATTGCTTAGCCACTAAACGCGAAGTCTCTCAGTTGTACATACTGCTATTGCGGTACTTACACGAAGGCATGCGAATGCATTGGCTGCTGCTGTTGCTGCTGCAGCAGCAACTGCGCATGTCTCAGTAGCGGCGACAGCCATACTCTAAACAGCCATTTGTCTGCTATTGCCTCTGCCTCTTGGCTGCTATTGCAATAGAAAAAGAATATCTGATTCGGGGGTCCAGCAGTTGCATGCAGTAAACCAAATCAGCAGCAGCAAACAGAGGAAGCGAAGCCGCTGCAGCTGAAATCTTTTGCTGCAGCAGCAGCAGCAGCAGCGGCAATGCTTCTCGTATTCATTTCAATGCAGGCCAGACACCCGCCGTTACGGGCAGCCCAAAATTCCTAAAGCAGCAACTGGCTATTGTTGCTGCTGCAGCTGTTGTTGCTGCTACTGCTGCTGCTGTTGCTGCTGCTTTTGCTGCGTTTTGTCGCGCTGCACTCATTCCAAAGGAGCGGCGAGACACAGAAATGTTTGGGGTGTCAGCGGAGGCTGCGAAGCAACTACACAGAACCCTTAAGGTTCTCTACCGCTGCAGCAGGCGCTGCAGGAGTAGCAGGTGCAGCAGCAGCAGCATTCCCCTCGCCGAGTTGCTTCTTCTCACCTGGAGCAGGAACAGGCTCTAGCTCTGGAGTCGGGGGGCCGCTATCCGCATCGAGAGTGAAGAACTGAAGGCCCTCCCCAGGTTTTGCTGCTGCTGCTGCTGCTGCTGCTTTTGCTGCTGCTGCTGCTTTTGCTGCTGCTGCTGGTGACGTGAGAAAATTCTCCCCATTACCGCTGGATGCCAACCATGCAACGGATTTGTCGACTACTCCATCGTTGCTATCTGCTGCTGCTGCTGCTGGTGCTGCTGCTGGTGCTGCTGCTTCTGCTGGTGCTGCTGCTGGTTGCCCTTGACGAGGCTTCTCCCCAGACATCTCCGCTTCTGCACGGCAGCAAACACCAAACATAAATCAATCAACCCAAGTCGTACAAACAAACAGCAATTCCATTTCATTATGCAGCAACAGCAGCAACACCAGCAGCAGCAGCAGCAGCAGCAAAGAGTGCAGTTCCTGCTGCTGGTGGTGCTGCCGTTGTTGAAAGTGTCGCTGCTACTGCTGAACAGACCCCGTAAGCTGCCGCAGCTGCTATAAACTGCTGCTGCTGCTGCTGCTGTTTTAAAAGAAGAAACCCGAATACAAGACTCACGGATGCGGTGGAGGTAAGGCTGAGCTTCCTGCTGCACCTGCATGTACACCGCAGCGATCTCCCTGAGTGCAGCGCGTGCTGCTTCTGCTGCTTCTTGCTGCTCTTGGGCGTCCCCAGTAGTAGTAGCAGCTGTGGATGATGGGGAAGGGGGGTTGTTGTGCTGCTGCTGCTTGTGCCGCAGCATCAGTTGCTGCTGCTGCAGCGCCTCTTGCAGTGTATCTGCATGCGCCTGTAAAAAGTTCTGCGACTCTTCAAAGGCAACTCTAAGCCTTTGCATGCCTTTAATGAACTGTTTGTGCAGCAGCTGAAGCTGCTGCTCCTCCTCCTCTTGCTGCAGCTGCAGCTCGTAATCTGTCAGCCCGTCTCCGCATTCGCCTTCCCGCTGCACCTGCTCCCGCTGCTGCTGCAGCAGCAGCAGTTGCTGTTGCTGCTGGTCAAGACTACGCATGCACTGCCGCAAAACTGCTGCTTGCTGCTGCACGCGATTCTTTTCAAAAGCAAAATGTCGGCAAACTAAAGTAAGAAGAGAGTCTGTACACCCCACAGCAGTAGCAAACCAAATACAACATGAAGCAGCAGCACCACCAACAGCAGCAGCAGCAACTCCGGCACCTCCAGCAGCAGAAACGGCAGCAGCAGAAACACAAACAGCAGAAACGGCAGCAGCTGCTGCAGCAACAGCAGTAGTAACAGCTGAAGCACCACCAGCAGCAACCGAAGTAGCACTAGCAACAGCTGAAGCAGTAGCAGCAGCAACAACCGAAGCAGCACCAGCCGCAGCAGCAACAATTGAAGCAGCAGCAACATCCGCAGCAGCAGCTGAAGCACAGCCATACTTTCTAGCTCTTTTGCGTCCGCTTCAGCGACAGCAGCAGAGACTTCTGCTGCTTCTCGATGTGCTGCTGCTGCATCGTTTGCTGCCTGCTGGAACAGCAGCAAACTGTCTCTCGTCACATTCCATTGCTGCTGCTGCTCCTTCTGTCTCCGCTCCAGCTTCTTGCTGCTGCTCTGCTCGCGCTGCACCTCCCGGTGCAGCTGCTCCTCTGCAGCGTGCGCTGCCCTCAAAGTCTCCTTTGCTGCCCCAATCTGCAGCAGCAGCAGCAGCAGAAACTAGGTCAGCATTAAACTACGTACAAGGCGCCCCCACGCGCCCCCCACAGCAGCAGCAGGCTTGAGCAAGACAAGCAGCAAGCAGCAGCAGCAGCAGGAGGCATCAGTAGCAAAAGAGCAGCAGCAGCAGCATTTACCTCAGCAAGGCAGTTCTCTAGTTGCTGCTGCAGCGAAAACCGCTTCTCCTCCAGCTGCTGCAGCTTCTGCTGCGCTGCACTTCGCCGGGATTCAAACGAAACTGCTCGAGAGACGAGCTCTTCAGCTGACGCCTGCATGTGTCTCTGCAGCAGCGGCAGCAGCAGCAAGACAGCAGAAGCAGCAGCAGCAGCACGAACAACACAAGCACAGCGAGATGCTTCCTAGAAGGTATTGCACTCACTGGAAGGGTGCAGCGAGCAGCTACATTAACACCTGCAGCAGCAGCAGCAGCAGCAACAACAGCAGCAGCAGCAGCAGCAGCAAGGGCTTACACGTAGCTTGTTCAAAAAGGCATCGGACGCCTCCTGCTGCTGCTGCCAGACAGCCATCTGTTGTTGCTGCTGCTGCTGCAGCAACTTTATGCCCTCCAAAGCCTCTGCTGCTGCTTTGGGTAGGAGCTCATGCTGCTGCTTCTTTAGCTGCTGCAGCAGCACCGTCTGCTGCAGCAACCGACTGCTCGCTCGCAGCCGCATGTTCTGCGGGACAAATAGCTTCTCAGCCTGCAGCAGCAGCAGCAAAAGCAGAGGTAGATGCCGTGCTGCTAAAGCGTGAAGCAGCAGCAGCACCAGCACCACAGCCATCATCGGCAGCAGCACCGCAGCCACCGTCAGCAGCAGCAACACCAACAGCAGCAGCAGCAGCAACAGCAGCAAAAGCACCAACAACTACACCTTCAGCAGCAACAACTACAACAACAACAGAAGCAGTAGCAACCCCAGCAGCTGCAGCAAACAACAGCAACACCATCAGCAGCAACAACTACTGCACCACCAGCCACAGCAGCAGCAGCAACAGCAGAAACAGCAGGACAAACAGCAACAGCAGCAGCAGCATACATCTGCATCTTCGGCCAAAGGCATATCACAACTCTCAATCTTCCTGCCCAGTACAGAAGCATCTTGCTGCAGCCGAGACACCTGGTAATTGAGTCGCTGCAGCTGCTGCCGCCGCTGCAGCAGAGCTGCTGCAGCAAGAGCAGCAGATACACCGCGAGCAGCAGCAACAGACATGTCCTGCAGCAATGGCTCCTCCTCCTCCATGAAACCC
Source organism: Eimeria acervulina (assembly GCF_000499425.1). Lineage (NCBI taxonomy): Eukaryota > Apicomplexa > Conoidasida > Eucoccidiorida > Eimeriidae > Eimeria > Eimeria acervulina. Next base: position 10,709 of record NW_013549849.1, read on the forward strand.
TCAAGCGTTGCATTTGCTCCAGTAGCAGCAGCAGCAGCAGCAGCACCTGCAGCAGCAGAGCTGACTGTGCTGCTAGAGGCATCGCTTCCATTTTCCTGCTGCTGCTGCTGCTGCTGCTGCTGCTGCAGCGCTTCACCTTCCTCTCCGTCGTCTCTCTTCGTCCGATCAGCCCCCAAGGGTCCGTGCTGCTGTTGTTCCTGCTGCTGTTGCTGCTGCAGCTGTTGCTGCTGCTGCTGCTGGAGTGCAGCTTGCTCCCGAAGTCTCCTCAGTGCAGCCTCTGTCTCAGCAACAACTGCAGCAGAGAGCAGCAGCGCGAGGAGCAGCCGCAGGGCCTGAGTCCATGACAGCAGCAGCGTCTGCTGCAGCAGCAGCAGCAACAGCTGGAACAGCACATCCGTCTTGTCCGACGCGTCTTCATGAAAAACAGATGCTGCTGCAGCAAATTGCAATGCAGGAGCATCCTCACCTTCTGCCTGCTGCTGCTGTTGCTGCTGTTGCTGCTGTTGTTGCTGCTGCTGCTGTTGCGGCTGCTGCGGAGACCCAGCGGGAGGCGGTGGTGGCTGCTGCGGGATCGCGTGCTCTTCTCCCCCTTGCTGTTGCTGCTGTTGCTGCTGCTGCTGCTGTTGCTGTTGCTGCTGCTGCTGCTGCTGAATGAGATGAATTTGCTGCTGCGCTTTGGAGAGGAAAACTGCCCGCAGCTGCGGCCGCTTAGCAATGGACCGCAGCAGCAGCTGGGGCCCTGCAGAACGAAACAGCACCTGCAGCAGCAGCAGCAGCAACAGCAGCAGCAATAGCAGCAGCACCACCGTATCTCTTCTCCCGATTTGTCGAAGTCGGCATTTAAGGAACGCTACAAAGGTTAATTGCATGCAGCTGTACAGAAAAGGCTCAGCTGCGTGCTGCTGCTGCTGCTGCTGCTGCTGACCTCTGCAAAGCCAAAGTTTGAGCTAAGGAGTTCTTGAGGCAGCTGCAGCTCCGTCAGCATTTGCTTCTCGCTTAAAATCTGTCGAGCGAAGTCGCTGCAAACGCGCTGCTGCTGCTGCTGGCTTCCGGGATGGCCTGCAGCAGCTGAGCCGCTGCCTGCTGCTTCCTGCTGCTGCTGCTGCTGCTGCTGCTGCTCCAAGTCACCAGACGGGAAGCGTGGGGCATTTGGGTCATCTGCAGCAGCAAAGCACCACATCACTAATCCTGTTGCAGCAGCTGCTGCTGTTGTTGCTGCTGCTGCTGCACCTGGTGCTGCTGCAGTTGCTGCTGCTGCTGCTGCTGCTTACCGTCGTGCTGCAGCAAAGTAGTCCATACGTGCAGCAGTTGCTGCACTTCTTCTATGGTCCTGACATCTGCTGCTCGTTCTTCCAGCAGCAGGAGCAGCTGCTCCGCCGTGAGCCCCGCGAATCCTGCTGCTGCTGCTGCTGCTGCTGCTGCTGTCTCACTGCCTCCCCCAAACGTCAGCAGCACATCACGAGCCCGCGAGAATAAAGCGGTGCTCGACTGTACAGAACTCGCCACCTGCAGCAACGCATGCACTCCACCTCTTATACCAGCTGCAGCAGCAGCAGCAGCAACAATAGTAGCAACAACAGAAACAACAACAGCTCCATCAACAACGAGAAGAGCAGCAGCTGTAGCAGCACTAACAACAGCAACAGCAACAGTAGATGCAACTGCAGCAGCAGCAGCAACAGCACCTCATCAGCCTTCTTCTTGACCTTGCTGAAAGACTCTGTAATCCTTCCCCACATATTCAACGGATGCCCTCAGAGGGGCCCGCGCTGCAGCACTTGTGCGCCTGACCTTCGGCGCAGCAGCAAAGACAGCACAAGCAGCAACAGAACCAGCTGCAGCAACAGCAACAACAGCAGCAGCCATAGCACCAGCAGAAATCACAAGACAATCGACCGCTGCTTTGCTACGACTACAACGCTTGGAGCTTAAGTCCAGGGAGAAGAGTGTTGCTGCTATTGCTGCTGCTATTGCTGCGGTTGTTGCTGCTGCGGCTGTTATGGTTGCTGCTGTGTTGCTGCTGCTGTGGCTATTAATGTTGCTGCTGCTGCTACCGTTATTGCTGCTTTTGTTGTTGTTGCTGCTGCTATCGCAGTTGCTGTCGGCGTTTCTGCTGGAGCCGTCGTAGCAGCAGCAGCAGCAGCAGCAGCTGCAACAGCTGCAGCTGCTCCTGCTGCTGCTACGTCACCCCACGCGAAGGAACGCGCGTTATTTAAAATGTGCATGAGATTAACTGCATTATTTTGAAATTTGCTGCTGCTGCGGTGTACGTACACTGCAAGAATTCTCCTTAGCAGCGGAGCGCCCAGCAGCAGAGCAGCAGGGAGCTGGGGGTCAGGTTTAGGTTATTTTGCGGTGTCTGTATGGAAGTGAAGAGAAAATAGAGTTAATAATCGAAATAAACAAAGAAAAATACACAAATACACCTCAAAGAAAGAAGAAACAAGTGCATAATAACGTACAAAACAGACAGCTGCACAGATATCAACAGCCCCGTGAGCTGTACGTACACCGCAGCACTCCGCGGGTTTTTAGAGAAAATACACACATTTTTTAGTGTTTAAACTCTATTTGGTTAACATAAATTCATTTATTTCAAAGCAAATGAACAAAAACAGGAGCAGATAATAGCCTCGCCTCCGTTATAATGTTGTGCTGCATTGTATGCAAATAGCAGCAGCAGCAGAAGCAGCAGCAGCAGCAAGCAGCAGCAACAACGACGATTGCTGCAGCAGCAGTAACAGGTTAAATCAGCAGCAGCGAAAATAGTTAAACAGCATCAGCAGCATTTCAAGCAGCAGCAGCGGCAGGACTAGCTAAACCAGCAGCAGCAACAATTAGAGCTGCAGTCTCCGTACAAACAATTTAATGCCTCTGTCTTTATTGCACATGCACACCAGTGAGAGAATCTGCATGCATTTGCTGCACATTTCATTGAAATGTTCTTTACACAGATGCGGTTGGCGTACTGCTCTACTTTAAAATCTACTTGAGAGAAATTCGCGTTTATATATATATATATATATGCATATATATATATATATATATACATATATATATATATATTTATATATATACATGCATATATTTACATATAAATGTAGTATTTATGTATATAATGTATAAATATTATACATATATATAAATATTATGTCTATATATATATATATATCCTTGAGGACTAGCAGTGGCTACAGACTATAAGTTGTATAAATTGTATAAATTCGTAGATACATTTAATAGTATATATTATGTGTTTGTAATATATATACATATATATATATATATATACAATATATATAATATATATATATATATATATAATATTGGGTTTACGCATTTATGCAGTGGCTGCTAACGGGGCTGTTTATTCATCCGTCTGCTCCTGATAGAAATACTTGTGTAACGCGCTGCTTCTGCTTCTGCCGCTAATTGCTGTTGCTGCTGCTGCTGCTGCTGCTACTGGTGCTGCTGCTGCACGAGGGCCCTCGCTGTATGCACGTCAAACTGCGGTGTACGTACACCGCAGTTCGGTCTCCGTCTAAGGGGGTTCCTTGAAGAAGCCATTAACAGCAAAGAAGAGAGCAAGCAGAAGCAGCAGCAGGAACAGCAGTACTAGCACCAGCAGCAGCAGTAACAGCAGCAGCGGCAGCAGCAGCAGCAGCAGCAGCAGGTGAATAATCTGTTTACAGGGCCCTAGAGGCCCGAAGTCGCTTCATCCATTCTTTCTGTCTTCTGCTGTACATTTGAGACAAACAGCAAAAATTACCCTCCAATATTCAACAAAACCCGTACAAACATCCTAGCTAGCTAACTAGCTAGCTAGGCCACTAGCTAGCTAGCTACCCAGCTGCCCAGCTCGCTAGCTAGCTAGCCAGCTAGCTAGTTAGCTGCATAGCTGGCTGGCTAGCCAACAAGCCAGAACCCTGGTTTGCTAGCTAGCTAGCTAGGCAGCTAGCTAGATAGCTCGACAGTTGACTCCCAGCTAGCTAGCTGGCTGGCTAGGCAGCTAGCTAGCTACATATTTTGTAACCAGCTAGCTAACTAAGCTAACTAGACACTCGGTTATCCAGCTAGCTAGCTAAATACTTGCCTAGCCAGCCAGCTCTCCGCAGCAAGCAGCACCCACTTAGCTAGCTGGCTAGCCAGGAGCAGCTGCAGGATGACAGAGGCGAAGCCACGCCGCGCGATATCTGCTGCTGCTGCTGTTGTTGCTGCCGGTCTCCTGCTGCTGCGGCTGCTCTAACTGATGTTCTGCCGCTCCCGTTGTGGCCTTCGCCGCTGCTCTTGTTGCTCTCGGCGCTTCAGCAGCAGCAGCTGCTGCTGTTGCTGCTGGGCTTGCTGTTGCTGCTGGTCTTGTAGTTGCTGCTGCTGCTCCACAAACGCGAAGTTGCAGCAGCTGCTAGCTGGTTACCTGGCCATCTCGTCGGCTAGCTAGCTAGCCAGCTAACTGATTAGCTAGCTTATCAGCTAGCTAGCTAGCTAGCTCGCCGCCCGCCACGCAGCAGAGCTAGTTCGCGTGTTGCGCGGGGAGGTAACAGCGAGGTAATGGCTGGTTGTGCTGCTGCAGCAGCAGCTTGCTGCTGCAGCAGCAGCTTGCTGCTGCAGCAGCTGCAGCAAGCACAAGCAGCAAGTGCTGCTGCCACCGCAGCGGCAGCAGCAGCACGGAGTTGAAATATTGCTGCAGCTGCAGCTGCAGCATCCGCTGTATCAGCAGCATCAGCTGCAGCAGCCTCTGCAGCAGCAGCAGCAGCTGCTGCTGCTGCATGAAGAGCAACATTAGATTCTTTCAAGGGGCGTGATACCGAGTATAAAGAGACAAACTTTGAGTATTTTTCTTGTTGCTGCGCACAGCAGCAAACGGCTTCGTCTGGTGTCTTCGTCTGTATCTAAAACTTTTACATTCATGTAAAAGTCTGAAAAAGAAGATGTTATTTTGTAAGTAAACTCCGCCAACCTGAGAAACAAATACAATTAAAAACATAAATACAAACAAATATGCATGCAATGCCGATGATGGAGATCATGCCGCATGCAAAGCATGCTGCTGCTGCTGCTGCTGCTGCTGCTGCTGCTGCTGCTGCTGCTGCTGCTGCTGCTGCTGCTGCGGTGTATGGTGGTGCTGATGCTGCTGCTGCTGCTGCTCGGGCCACCGCTGCTGCTGCTCCTGCTGCTGCTGCTGCTGCTGCTGCTGTTCCTGCTGCCGCTGCTACACCTCCTTTTCTGTTCGCTACTGCTTTTGCTGTTGCTGCTTCTGCTGCTGCTGCTGCTTCTGCTGCTGCTGCTGCTGCTTGCCTGTGCAACATGAAGTCTTCTAGAATTCCCAAAACAACGTCAGGAAACTGCAGCAGCAAAACCGCCAATTGTCTTTCGTTTGGATCCGTAATACGAAGTGCGCCTGAGAAAACAAACAATAACAAAAATAAGACTTCAATTAAAAGTATTGACGACCAGCAGCAGCAGCAGCGGCAGCAGCAACGGCAATATGGAGCAGCAGCAGCAACAGATGGAAGCAGCAGCAGCTGCAACAGAGAGCAGCACCTGTACCAACAACAGATACCAGCAACAGCAGCAACCGCAAAAGATAGCATCAGCAGCAGGAACAGCAGCAGCAGAAACAACAGATGGCAGCAACTGCAGCCGCAGAAGCAACAGCAGCACCAGCAGCAGCAGCAGCAGCAGCAACAGCAGCAGCAGCAACAGCAGCATTACTGGGATCGATTGTTTCGGGATCGACTTGGGCTTTGCGAAAGATGGCGCAGATGCGGGCGAAGGCGTAGAGGAGATACACCGCAGTATTCCCTGCATAAATAAATAAATAAATAAATAAATAAATAAATAAATAAATAAATTAATTAATTAATTAATAAAAGACATGCATGCAAACTGCTACTGTATAAACCAACCAAAAAAAACCCCAGAAACGCAGACAAATGCATGCATGCAAGCAAAGATGCATGCATTAACATGAATGCATGCATGCATGCACGCACGCATGCATGCATGAACATGAAATGCATGCATTAGCATGAATGCATGCATGGATGAACATTAAATGCATGCGTGCATGCATGCATGGATGAACATGAAGTGCATGCATGCACGCATGCAAAGATGCATGCATGGATGAACATGAAATGCATGCATGTGAGTAGAATGGTGCATGCGTTTAAATACCTTTGGAGTCGAGCATTCTATCGTAGGAAAATTGATAGTCTGTCGTTCGGTTTTGTCTTAAATCAAAATATTTAACAGCAGAATAACCCAATATCTCAGCTCGCTGATCCAAGCTCACCCCGTCGCATGCACTTTCACCTGCACAAACCCTAAACCCTAAACCCTAAACCCTAAACCCTAGAACCCTAAAACCCTAAAACCCTAAACCCTACCCCCTACACCCTAAATCCTAAGCCGTAAAACCATAAAACCATATAACCCTAAACCCTAAACCCTCAGCCCTAGAACCATACACCCTATGCCCAAAGCCCTAAACCCTAAACCCTAATACCCAAAAATCGTAAACCCTAAAACCATACACCCTAAGCCCTAAACCCTAAACCGTAAGGCCGTAAAACCGTAAAACCCTCAACAAAACCGCAAACCCTAAACCCTAGATCCCAAACCCTAAACCCAAAACCCTAAACCCTTGCCTGATTCTTCTGCTGCTCTTCTCATTAGTTCTTCTTTTGCTCTGCTGACGGCTTCATCAAGCAAATCCACCAACCGCACCACCTCCCCGCTTCTCGTTTTAAATTTCTTTCCGTCGCAGCCCTGGACAACTCCAAAACCCGCGAAGAAACAACGCGAACACTCCGGGTTATACCAACCTGCAACGCAAACCCTAAACCCTAAACCCTAAACCCTAAACCCTAAACCCTAAACCCTAAACCCTAAACCCTAATAACCCTAAAGAACCCTAAACCCTAAACCCTAAACCCTAAACCCTAAACCCTAAACCCTAAACCCTAAACCCTAATACCTTAAACCCTAAACCCTAAACCCTAAACCATAAACCATAAAAAGATCGGAAGAGCGTCGTGTAGGGAAAGAGTGTAGATCTCGGTGGTCGCCGTATCATTAAAATACCTTAAACCCTAAACCCTAAACCCTAAACCATAAACCATAAAAAGATCGGAAGAGCGTCGTGTAGGGAAAGAGTGTAGATCTCGGTGGTCGCCGTATCATTAAAAAATCCCTAAACCCTAATTCCTAAACCCTAAACCTTTAATTTCAATTTGGAGTAGAAACCATGAAATAGGAAAGACGACGCAAAATCTAAATCAATTACGAAGCCGAAACAACTCAACGTACACCCCAAACCACAAACGACAAACCCTAAACCCTAAACCCTAGAGGAGATGCTGAGCAAAGGAGACCGTTGGGCATCTAGGGCTTAGGGTTTAGGGTTTAGGGTTTATCTAACCCGCCATCTTAGCCGCCTCGAAGAGTTTTACGAAATGCTCTTCTTGACCCATATCCGTGACGTACACCAACCAATCGTTCTTGCAGTCTACCAGCCTATAAAAACAAAACAAAACAAAATAAATAAATAAATAAATAAATAAATAAATAAATAAATAAATAAATAAAGTAATAAATAATAAATAAGTAAACATTGCCAAAAAAGCGACAGATAAACACGAAAAAGAGCAAATAATAAATATAGAAGAATAATTATATAAATATTCAGGATATATATATATATATATATACATATAAAGGTATATATGCATTCGTATTTACGTGCCCGTACATAT
>NW_013549849.1:18565-28565 GCF_000499425.1 Eimeria acervulina
ATATATATATACATATAAAGGTATATATGCATTCGTATTTACGTGCCCGTACATATATATATATATATACATATATATATATATATATATTTGTTTGTCTGCACATCATCTACTTAAAGCCTTTTAAGTCAGTGCAATAAAATATATTTTTTAAAATCAGTTTAATTCGATAAAATATATGTTAAATTCAATTAGAAGTATTTATATATATTGATGAATAGATATAATACAGATTTTAACGAGATAAGATGCATTAAATAGTTGTTTTATCTTTTAAATTAATTACCTGTGTCTTATAGAAGCTAAGTCTGTCGAATCGTATCCAAACCCCCCATCGCTCTTTACTGCCATCAGCGGCACCGAACTTATATTCGTAAATAAACACCAAGCACCATCACTACACTGCAACAAACTGGAGCAGCAGCAGCAGCACAGCAGCAGCAGCAAAGCAGCAGCAGCAAAGCAGCAGCAGCAAAGCAGCAGCAGGGAGAGCAACAGAAGCGGCAAAGACAGCAGCAAAGACAGCAGCAGCATAGACAGATATAAAAAAAGAGATAAATAAATAGAGATAAATAAAAATAAACAAATAAAAAGAAATAAAAAGAAACAAATGAGAAAGAGATAAATAAAAACAGATAAATACAAACAGATTATATATTTTATATGAATATAATATATAATATCATGTTTAATAATATATAATATTATATATATTATATTATATATATTAAATATAATATATTTATATATAATATACAATATTATATAAAAAGGGATAAATAAGATATAAATAAAAATAAACAAACAAAAAAAGATAAATAAAAAGACAACTAAAAACAGATAAATAAAAACAGATAAATAAAAACAGATAAATGAAAACAGATAAATAAAAATAAACAAACTAACAGAGGAAATGGATGCAAAAAGAAGAACACAAATAATAAAACAAAGAGAGAGATAAAGATGAGACAACTTAAAATAAAAAAAAACAAAAAAGAAAAATAAAACAAATAAACAAAACAAATAAAATAAACAAACAAATCAAACGAGAAAACAGACAAAAAGAAGAAGGTAAGAACAAAAATAAATTAATAATAAAAAGACGACAAGATGATAATATAAAAATAAAAAAAATAAATTAGTAATAAAAAGACGATAAGATGATAATATAAAAATAATAATAAAACAAAGAGAAGAATACAAATAAGAGCGAAGTAGAACAAAGAGAAGAATAAAAGAATAGACAAGACAAGAAATATAAAATTAAACAAACATACTTCTTGTCTTTAAGCTCCTTAACAACTGGCGGTATCATCTCATTATATGCGGACTCCCCCATCTCTCTCAGGTGTATATCCAGCCTAGCATAAACTTTCTCAAATTCTTCGCGGCTTACTGCGCATATTGCTTCCCAGAGACGCCGAGCAAGAGGGTCTCCTGCTGCAGCAGCAGCAGCAGCAGCAGCAGCAGCAACAGCAGCAGCAGCAGTAGTAGTAGCAGTAGCAGTGGTAGGGCAGGAGAGAAAGAAAAGCAGCAGCAAATGCAGCAGCAGCAGTAAAGATATATACATGCAGCAGCATAAACAGCAAATAAAACAAATAAAAAGGATTATAAAGCAGCAGCAGAGACAGACGGACAGACAAACACAAAAAAGATAATATAAACTGAGAAACAAAAGAAACAAAGACAGATAAACAAAAGCAGCAAAAGCGAAGAGATTATTCAAATAAACAACAAAACAAACAACAAAAGAAAGAAAGAAAAACAAACAAACAAACAAGCAACCCAAACAAACAAACAAATAAAACCCTAAACCCTAAACCCTAAACCCTAGACAAACACAACTAACTATGCACTGCTACGGTGTACGTACACTGCAGCTTCACCACCGCTTCTCTCGCCTTTTGTTTAAACCCCTCATCGCTATCAAACTTTTGTTTTGCTGCTCTGTATAATTTTTGCAGATCTCCAATTGCTGGTGTCTTCTCAGCACAGTCTGGATGCTCCTGTACACACATAAACCCTAAACCCTAAACCCTAAACCCTAAACCCTAATCCCTTAGTAGCATGCACCGAGACCCTGTCATCGGCAAACCAGCAAAGAGAGTTGCTGCACACGCAGCAGCAGCAGAACTACCAGCAGCAGCAGCAGCAGCATCAACGCCAGCAACAGAAACGGCAGCAGCAGCAACAACAATAGAAATATTAGCAGCAGCAGCAGAACTACCACCACCAGTAGCAGGACCAGCAGCATCAGCAGCATCAGCAGCATCAGCAGCCGCATCAGCAGCAGCATCAGCATCAGCATCATCAGCAGCATCAGCATCAGCAGCATCAGCAGCAGCATCAGCATCAGCAGCAGCAGCATCAGCAGCAGCAGCAGCAGCATCAGCAGCAGCATCAGCAGCAGCAGCAGCAGCAGGAGGATACCTCGATGATATATTGAATCAGCATTCCGAATTGGGTGCCCCAATCGCCAATGTGATTAACGCGGTCGACGTCGTGGCCAACGAATTCGAGCAGACGACCTTAGAAAATAAATTAAAAAATTAAATTAAAGACAGAATAATATTATAATCTACTTTGCAGCAAGTGCAGCAAACGTTGCAGCAGCAGCAGCAGCAACAGCAACAGCAACAGCACCTAATCCAGCAGCAAATGCAACAACTAATGCAGCAGCAATAAACTGAGCAGCAGCAGCAAATACTGCAGCACATAGTGCAGCAAATACAAACAGAAGTAGAAACAGCAGCAACTATGCAGCAGATACAGAAGCAGCAGCAGAAGCAACAAAAGAAGCAGCAGCATTAGCAGCAGAATCAGCATTAGCAGCAGAATCAGCATTAGCAACAGCAGCAGAAGCAGCAGCAGAAGAAGAAGCAGTAGAACTAGCACCAAAATCAGTATCAGCAACAGCAGCAGCATTAGCAGCAGAATAAGCATTAGCATCAGCAGCAGCAACATTAGCAGCAGCAGCAACATTAGCAGCAGCAGCAGCAGCAAAATAGAAATGAAGATATTAATTGTAATTGCCTTACATAAAGACTCTCCAATTATAGTTGAACGCAAATGTCCTACATGCATCTCCTTCGCAACATTCGGCGAAGAGAAATCAACCAACACCTTCAGCCTAAATTAGTATAAATAAATAAATAAATAAATAAATAAATAAATAGGTAAATAAATAAATAAATAAACGAATTGTTCTAAGTTGTATTGTACTATGTTAATTTGTTATACTAATTTAGCAGTTAGTTTATCTACAAATTATCAATTTAAGTCTACACCTTTAACCTGAATAAATAAATAAATAAATAAATAGATAAATAAATAAATAAATAAATAAATAAATAAATAAAGTAATTAATAAATAATTAATTATATTTGTTATTTTTATTAATATGAAACAAAGACTGGAAATAAATCAGTGAAAGTTGTTATAACATAATTAATAGAGAATAATGCAGACAAATATATAATACATAATATAATATATATAAATATAACTTAATCTATTATATATATATTCACATTCATATATGTACACATATATATATATACATATATATATATATATGTATATATTTGCATATATATATATATATATGTATATATACATAGGCAGAGGCAGGAGCATGCAAAAAGAAGCAAAAAGTGAGACAACAAGAAACAAACGCTAAACCCTAAACCCTAAACCCTAAACCCTAAACCCTAAAAAAAAGTACTTTTTTTCTGCAGTTATCTTCAAAGGGTTTGACAGAACATTGCGAAGTTTATCCGCCAAATACGAAGAGCAAATGTCGACCGTTATAAATCCTAAACACACAAAACCCTAAACCCTAAACCCTAAACCCTAAACCCTAAACCCTAAACCCTAAACCCTAAGCTCTAAATAATAAGCCATAAACCATAAATACGCGCAAAACGCACAACCCTAAACCCTAAACCCTAAACCCTAAATCGTAAATATTAAACCCTAAGCCATAAATACACACAAAACAGTACCCCATAAACCCTAAATCCTAAACCCTAAACCCTAAACCCTAACCTTGGGGAGAGGTTTCTACTCTGCTGAAAAGGCTTGTCTTTAAATGCTCTTTAATTTTTTCTGCTGTCTCCTTCGGGGATTTGAGATTTAACGCAGTTTTATGACTTTTAAATAGAGACGGAGCGCTATTACCTGAATAAACAAATAAACAAATAAATAAATAAATAAATAAATAATAAATAAATAAATAAATAAATATAAAATAAATTAAAAAGAAATAATAGAATGGAAGTTAGAGTGAGATTAGAAATAAATCAAAAATAGAATAAATAAACAATAAACAAACAACAAAAATAAAACAAACAAATAAATAAATAAATAAATAAATAAATAAAAATAAACAAATAAAAAAATAAACAAACAACTAATAATAAATAATAAATAAACAATAAATTAAAAATGAATTAAAGAGAAATTAAAAAGAAGAAAAATAATAAAAAGAACAAAAGGAAATAAAATAAAGATGAGTAATAACCGATGCGCTGACAGTAATAAAATGTTAATATTAATTAAAATTAAAATAATATTAGTAATAATAAATAATAAATAATAAATAATAAATAATAAATAATAAATAATAAATAATAAATAATAAATAAAAAAGAAAGAAATACAAAAAAATAAACAGAGAAAGACAGAAAAAAATTAAATAAAACGAAAACCAAAAGGAGATAACACAAAAAAAAGAAGGTAGAGAAAACGCACAAAACCCTAAACCCTAAACCCTAAACCCTAAACCCTAAACCCTAAACCCTCAACCCTAGAACCATAAACCCTAAACCCTAAACCCTCAACCCTAGAGCCCTAAAGCCCAACACCCAAAACCGTAAAACCCTAAACACTAAAACCCTAAAACCCTAAACCCCAACACCCAAAACCCTAAACCCTAAACCCTAAAACCCTAAACCCTAAACCCTAAACCCTAAAACCCTAAACCCTAAACCCTAAAGTCTAGAGCTTACACTGAAAGTCTCCGAATTTGGAATATCCTACAATTGGTTGGTGTTCAACGGAGGGAAAGGCAGCAGAAATTGCCTCATGAAAGGCTTGGCGAACCGCAGCACTCAAACCCTGCGCATACACCCTAAACCCTAAACCCTAAACCCTAAACCCTAAACCCTAAACCCTAAACCTTAAACACGAGGTCTAGGCCGTAAAGATATACCCTCAACGATAAGCCTAAACCATGAACCCTTCTTATCAAGGAAATAAGAAAAACCCTAAGGATAAACCCTAAACCCTAAACCCTAAACCCTAGAGAGGGCATTCAGCGCACCTGCATTTTGAGGTAAAGGAGTTTAGACCTGAAGAAGATAAACAGAGACAGCAAATAAAACAAAAAGAAATAAACAGAGGCAAAAAATAAAATAAAAATAAAGAAGGTAAAAGATTCAAAGAAGAGACAGAAGGAGACACCTAAACCCTAAAAAGAGACTTAACCCTAAACCCTAAACCCTAAACCCTAAACCCTAATTTCTCAGCCCTAAGCCCTAAACCCTACGAACCGCAGACCAACGCATATTCGAATCTTAGATCTAAGCCCTAAACCCTAAACCCTAAACCCTAATCAGGCAAAGGGAAGCAACAGGAAGGCAGTCTCTTGAAGAGTAAGGTAAACCCTAAGCCCTAAACCCTAAACCCTAGGCCTTAACCAAAAGCTCTGCTCTATACTAAAGGGTTCTTTTGCTGCCTCCCTGCTTGTGTTGTTATCTATTTAGAAACACGCCTGAATCACCTGGGGTTTAGGGTTTAGGGTTTAGGGTTTTCGGTTTCGCTCGTAGAGGCAGAGGGCAACCGCTATTATTGCGGTGTACAGACAAAAGACATTGAAAAGAAAAAACAAAATAAATAAAATAAATGATTAACTGAGTTCAGAATAACAACAGCAAAAACCCCACAGGGGGCCCCCTGCTACGCCATCGGGGGCCCCTCGATCTACTGCTGCTGCTGCTGCTGCTGCTGCTGCTACTGCTGCTGCTGCTGGCTTCTTTTGTTTGAATTGCCGCCTTTCTTTGTTTTTCCTGTCTTATAAAAAGCAATTTTATTTTATAAATTTATTTAAAGACGTAAAAAGTATATATTCAGATAATAATAATATCTGTCTGCCCTGTATTTATGGTGTATGTACACCGCAGCTGCGGTTTATACTTCGTTTAAATCTTCACAGAAGGATCTCCTCTTCTATGATGATTTGCAGCAGCAGCATCAGCAGCAAGAGCTGCTGCTGCTGCTGCTGCGGTGGCTGTGCTGCTGCTGGATCGGCTGAGGAGTTGGCGGCGGTTGAGTGCGTTGCTGCTGCTGCAGCAGCAGCAACAGCAGCAGCAGCAGCAACAGCAACAGCAAAGAGGCTCATGCAGCTGCAGAACGCCACCACTCGCTGCTCCTCTGCAGCAACAAAGGCGAAGCCCTGTCTCTTGCAGGAGCAGCAGCAGCAAATGCTTGCTGCTGTTGCTGCTGCTGCTGCTGCTGCTGTTGGTGCCCCAGAGAAAGCAGCACCAGCACCAGCAGAAGCAACAGCAGCAGAAGAAGCACCAGCAGCAACAGCAGCAGCAGCAACAGCAGCAGCAGCAACAGCAGCAACAGAAAAAGGAGCAGCAGCAGCAGCTCTAACCGCAGCAGATGATATCTTGATAGACACCGTGGAGCCGTTGCTTTGGCAGCTGCAGCAGCAGGTGCTTCAGCAGCAGCAGCAGGCAGCAGCAGCAGCAGCAGCGACTGAAGCCCTGCAAAATCTATGTAGCAGCAGCAGCCACAGCGGCAGGTGCAGCAGCAGGTGCTGCAGCAGCAACAGCATCAGCGCGACCAGCAGCAGCAGCAGCAGCAGCGGCAGCAGCAGAGATAACAGCAACACGAACACTGCAAGGACGGCACCAGCAGTAGCTCCGTGTGCAGCAGCACTTTGTGCTGCCACTGTGTCTTTGCTGCAGCGCGACGCAGCCTTTAAGCTGCAGCTGCTGCAGGAGGTCGCAGCAGCGGCAGCAGCAGCAGCAGTAGAAACAGGAGCAGCAGCAGCTGCTGCTGCTGCTACAGCCAAGGCCGCACGCCTCGCTTGGCTGACTCAACCCTGTGCAGCAGAGCTGCAGCAGCTGCTGCTGCAGTTGCGCCGCAAGCAGCAGCAGCAGCAGCAGCAGCAACAGCAGCAGCAGCAAAAGCCGCAACGGCAGCTGACTGCACAGACAACTCGCGTGCCTATTACTTGAGTCGGAACATCACCACTTGCAGCAGCAGCAGCAGCAGAAGCACAATTAGAAAGCGGTGGAGGTAGAGCCGGCTAAGGGTTTAGGGTTTAGGGTTTAGGATGTAGGGTTTAGGGGGATCGGCTAGCTAGCTAGCTAGGTGCGAATGATAGGTAGGCGGCTAGCTAGCGAAGTAGCTAGCTCCCTAGACCGCTGTAAGAGTGACTAGCTAGCTAGCTAGCTAGCTAGTAGGTGGGAGTAATGGCTAGCTAGCCAGCTGTCTAGCTACTAGGGTGAGGTGCTGGCTATCTACCTATCTGCGTATCTCTTTAGCTAGCTAGCTAGCTAGCTAGCTAGGGTAGAGGAGGGGCTCTGGGTTTGTTGTCATGGGGTGCTTGTCTATTCATTATGAAGAGGGAGAAAAAAAGCAGCAAACTGCCGATAAAAAAGAAATTAGAGGATAAAGAAATGAATTTATTTGCAGATTTTTAAACATATTTATCGATAGCAGCTGCGGTGTATGCACAGGTTGTGCTGCTGCGGTGTCTCTGCAGCTTTCATTTTTTTAGTGCGAATTTTGGAGATATTTTCCCGAAGTAAGAAACATTTAATTGTTTTTTATTTAATTAAATATAATTATTTAATTTAATTTCGTTTTATAATCAAACATAACGCCAAACACTCCTCCTAAAGCCTCTTATTTACCCCTACCGCCTCCCCCGTCGTGCAGTACCGAGCGGTCGACGGTACAAGTTTGTTTTATTTTCATTTTTTTTGTTTTTTTATTTATTTAATTAAACATATTTTAATATTTGTTTTTAAATTAATAAATAAATACAAAATATAATGAAGAATACCTGCATATACACCCCGCGGAAGCCAATCGAACGAGATCTCCAGCGCAGTGACTCTGCTGAAATATATTCTTTTTTACTACTTTTTTTTGTTGTTTCTTGTCTATCTTGTTGTCTAATTTTATTTAAACTAAAATAAATAATATTTCAAGAAAACAATGGATATACACCCCAAACAACCCCAGTCAAACCCGCACTAGGAAAAAACACAGCACGAATAACCTACTAGGGTTTAGGGTTTGAGTCGCAGTATGTACAGACACCGGAGCTTCCTTCCCCCTCTTCAGGGGGCTGCACACTCTGTTGAAAATGCAGCAGAGACGCCAACTGCTGTTGGGCCCCTTAGGAAGCGCTGCAGGCATGCAGCAGCAGCAGCAGCAGCAACATCTGCTGCTGCTGCTAGCCATCAGCAGGAAGAACCGCAGCATTTGCTGCTGAGCTGCTGCATCTATCCAAACAGCAGAGCACGTGGACTGTATAGGCACCTCAAACCCCCAAAGACTCAATTGAAGATAACAGCTACCTCTCGCCAGCAGCAGCAGCAGCAGCAGCAGCAAGCATTATTAGCACAGTATAGTTGGAGGCTTCCAGTTGCTGCCTTGCGAGAGGCATCAATAACGAAGGGGATTGAAACAGCAGCAGCAGCAGCAGCAGCAGCTACTGCTGCTGCTGCTGCTGCTGCTTCTAGCGGCTGCATTTGCACAGGTCCCTGCAGCGGGGCAGTCTCTTCTCTGGTGAGAAAATATACAGGAGTTTGTTTGCTTCATTTTTAAAATATTTATTCGCAAAGACATTAAAAAGATGTATTTAGGCCTCTTGCGTCGCTGCTACTGAAGTGTACATACACCCCAAATACCCGGTCTCCTTCTAAGCCCCTCTGCTGCTGCTGCTGCTGCTGCTGCTGCTGCTGCTGCTTCTTCTGGCTCTGATGCTGCTTCAGGTGCAACAAAACAGCAGCTTTGCTCCATGGAGGCCCTCAGCAGTAGCAGCTCTGCAGCAGGGGCTCCCCTGGGACCTGCAGCAGCAGCAGCAGCTGCAGCAGCAGCAGCAGCAGCAGCAGCATCTTGGGCCCCCCCTAAGTGGTGGGGTTGTCTCTCTTGGTATGCCTTCATTGCTGCCTTATATGCTACCTGGTGTATCTCCTTTGCTTTCGTTTCCTGCGTTGCGCCCCGGAGCAGCAGCAGCAGCAGCAGCAGCAGCAGCAGCAGCAGCAGCAGGAACTCTGCGACAGCAGCAGCGCCTTGCTGAGTTACCTTCACCCCCCCCTGGCCATCCACTGCCTTACATTGTTTACTCCCCCAAACTCCGCAGCATTGTCGTACACTTCGCTCTCCCTCCTCTAAACCCTCTCTTCTCCCACCAAGGGGGCCCCCAAGGGGCCCCCCCCTCAGGGGCCCCCCCAGGGGGCCCCCAAGGGTCCCTTCCAGGGGGCCCCACAGGGGTGCCCCCAGGGCACTTCCCAGGGGGCCCCCAAGGCTCCCCACAGGGGGCCCTACAAGGGGCCCCCCCAGGGGGCCCCCAAGGTTCCCTTCAAGGGGGCCCCACAGGGGGCCCCCCAGGGGCCCCCCAAGGGTCCCTTCAAGGGGCCCCCACAGGGGGCCCCCCAGTGTACTCCCCAGGGGGCCCCCCTGGGGGCCCCCATGGGGGCCCCCCGGGGGGTTTGGAAGGGGCCCCTTCAGGGGGGCCTTCAAGAGGGGGGTGTATTAGCGTTGGGAGTAAAGGAGGGTTCTTGAGAAGTGTGCGGAGCCGATCGTTTGCATTGGGAGGAGGCCTCTTTTGCAGATTATTCAGCAGCAAAAGATATGGAAGGCCTCTAGCTGAAGCACTAGCGATGCAGTTTGTATCAAGGCTGCAAACAGAGCTCCTTGGGGGGCCTCCTCACCCTCCTCATACTGCTGCTGCTGCTGCTACTGCTGCTGCTG
>NW_013549848.1:0-2500 GCF_000499425.1 Eimeria acervulina
GAGACAGACAGAGACAGATAGAGACAGACAGAGACAGATAGAGACAGATAGAGACAGACAGAGACAGACAGAGACAGACAGAGACAAAGGGCCTGAGGAGTATATATATGTAGGTAGTTGAGAGGAGACAGTTGTGTGCATTTGTTTGTGTTGTTTTGTCTCCTTTCCGGCCCTATCTCCATTTGTTTATTTGCTTGTTTATCTATTTGTTTATTTATCTGTCTCCTTTCCATAGGGCCCTTCTCTGCTCTTCACCTACGAGCTGTCTCCTTGTGGGGCCTCAGCTGCAACAAGGAGACAGCAGAGACACTCCGTCTCTCTTCTCAGCTTAGCAACGCACTCGACCTCGCCCTAAGCAACCCCAAGCAGCAGCAGCAGCAGCAGCAGCAGCAGCAGCAGCAGCAGCAGCAGCGGGATAATGGTAGGGACTCGACTAGGGCTGCAGTAGTTTCTGCTAAGGGGTTGGGCCTGTACCTAGGGTTTAGGGTTTAGGGTTTAGGGTTTAGGGTTTGGGGCTGCGTCTGTTTTCTGTGTTTGCTGCTGCAGCAGCAACACCAAGCCGCTACCATAGGAGGACCCCCAAGGAGACACTTCTGCTGCAGCAGCGGAGACAAGTGCGGAGGGGGGGCCCCACCCAATTCTCTTTCTTTTAGGGCCTCCTCTTGCAGGGGGCCCCCCAGGGGGCCCCTCTTACAGGAGCAGCACTAGAGGCAGCTGGTGGGCGTAGTAGTAAGTTTCTGTCTCATAGCAGGTCTATATATACCTTTAAGTGCGCATCAAAGCAACAGCAACAGCAGCAGCAGTAGCAGCAGCAGCAGCAACAATAAAGGATCAACCCGCTGCCTGAAGATGCAAACAGACAAACTACAAATACAGAAAACATACAGCAACACAACAGAGAACCAAAACGTCCCCAGAGTGCCCCCCAGAGGGCCCCTAAAGGCCCTTTGAAGGGCCCCCAAAGGGCCCCCAAAAGGCCCCCAAAGGGCTCCCTAAGGGCCCCCTAAGGGACCCCCCCCCTAGGGGCCCCCTAAGGGCCCCCTAAGGGCCCCCAAGGGCCCCCAAGGGCCCCCAAGGGCCTCTGAGGGCTTCGTAAGTCGAAGAGGCATCACTAGTGCCAAGGGAGAGGCGTATGTTAATGGGGGCCCCTGGCTGAGCTGTACTGAGCACAGGACGGTGGAGCTAAACCCTAAACCCTAAACCCTGAGTCCTAAACCCTTATCTGTTGTAAGCAAGACCCGTGCTTGTTTGTGTTTGTGCATTTAATTGCATGTCTTTCTGTGGGTCTTCATTCTGTTTGTTTGTTTTTGCTTATTTTGTTTTTTTAATAGAAGGAAGACCTTTTATTTTTAATTTGTTTAATAGTACGTACAGACACCCTAACTGTCTCTGCTGCATTTTACTGTCTCTCTACTACGCAAACTGAGGTACCCCACAGAGGGCGTGGGGGCCCCAAGAAGTTGGGGCCCACCAGGCCCTCTACTGGTGGTGTATTGCTGCTGCTGCTGCTGCTGCTGCTGCTGCTGTGTTGTTGTTGTTGTTGTTGTTGCTGCTCCTGCCTTGGTGTTGCTACCGCGGTAGTTCACTCCCTTGCTGTCTATATGGCTACGACCTTGTTGTCCCTACTGCTGCTGCTACTGCTGCTGCTGGTGTTGCTGCTGCTGCTACTGCTGCTACTGCTGCTGCTGCTGCTGCTGTACACCGGACCAATGGTGCACGGTGGCGTTCAGCTTGAACGAAATTTTTATTTTTGTGCATTTTATCAATAAAAAATTAAATATTTTGTTTTAAAAATAAAAAATAAACCTTATAAAGGCTCATACTTCGGGCTTTGGGGCTTAGGGTTTAGGGTTTAGGGTTTAGGGTTTAGGGTTTAGGGTTTAGGGTGACCCCACCCCACCGCTCTTGCCCCCCAGCCCTTGTATTTGAGTGTATAAGGAGCTTCAAAAAGTATATGTTTTTGCTTAAATATAATTGTCAATGGACTTGGCGCCTAAAAAATTATTTATTTCTTTTGTTGTGCATCTTCTGGGGTGTATATACACCGCAGCAACCAGCGGTTCTGAGGGTATTATTATTTGTCTGTCTGCAGCAGACGTACAGCTGCATCAATTTACGTGTTTTTCTTTCTTTTATCTTTTGTTGGTGCTGTTATTTGTCTTTAGTTGTCTGTACACCTCAAATAAAACTCTCTATCATAGCTGCTGCACCCCTGTCTCCTTCTCTACTTTTTGTTTATTTCTTCTGTCTCTATTGTCTCTCTTCACGAGCTGTGCATACACTCCGACTTCTGACGACCATTAAAAATAATTAAAAAGACAGCAGCAGCAAACAAAGCAGAGCCACACGCCTACAAACACCCAGGTCGGAAGCAAATACATCAACAGCAGCAGCAGCAGCAGCACCACCACCAGCAGCAGCAGCAGCAGGAATAGAAGCTGCAGGGGAAGTAGAAGGAGGAGGATCAGAAGCAACAGGATGGGGGGCCCCACAGGCAAGG
>NW_013549848.1:9517-29517 GCF_000499425.1 Eimeria acervulina
AATATATATATATATATATATATATATATACATAT
This sequence comes from Eimeria acervulina, assembly GCF_000499425.1. NCBI lineage: Eukaryota > Apicomplexa > Conoidasida > Eucoccidiorida > Eimeriidae > Eimeria > Eimeria acervulina. Next base: position 9,553 of record NW_013549848.1, read on the forward strand.
ATATATATACATATGTATAAATATACATATATATATAAATATACATATATATATAAATATGCATATATATATATAATATGAGTACGCATGTAAATGCATGCAAAGAGAGTGTAAATATAAAAGAAGAATAAACAAAAAAAGAGACAGCCACAGACCCTCTGCAAATATAAACAAAAGGAGACAGTTAACAACCTCAAGACAAATAAACAAACAAACTAAATAAATAAATAAATAAATAAATAAATAAATAAACAAATAAATAAATAAGTGTCCTCACCTTCTTGATGTTTAGCTATTGCTTTTGCTGCTAAGGGGCCCATGTGCTGATTATAATAAAAATTAAAGATGTCGTACTTCAACTCCTTCATCAGCGGTTTAAAGCTGCTGTCCTCTAAATGCATGCGAGTCTTCATGCGCTGCCCCTCACGACGGTAACGGAACGCCATTGTTGCTGCTGCTGCTGCTGCTGCTGCTGCTGATGCTGCTGATGCTGCTGATGCTCCTAGTGCTGGTTGTGGTGGGGGTGGTGATGCTGCTGCTGATGTTGTTTATTGTTCTTGCTGCTGCAGCTGCTGTTGCTGCTGCTGTTGCTGTTGTTGCTGCTGCTGTTGCTATGTTGTTGTGCTGCTGTTGTTGCTCCTATTGCTGCTGCTGCTGCTCTAGCTGCTGCGGTTGCTGTTGCTGCTATCGGCGCTGCGCTGCTGCTGCGGCTGCTGCTGCTGCTTTCGCTGCTGCGGTGGTTGCTGCTTCCTGGTGCTGCTACTGTTGCACCTGCTGCTGCAGCAATAGAGTTTTTCTTAACTTGCTGGTTAGATTAATTACGAAGTTGCGGTGTACATACACCGCAGACCCTGGGGCCCCCCGGGGCCCTTTAAGAGGCCTAGGGGCCCCCCTCCCAGGGCAACAGCTTGGGGTTTAGGGTTTAGGGTTTAGGGTTTAGGGCTGAGCCGCACAAGTATCTGTACAGGAGGCCCTCCAGGCCCTGCAGCAGCTTCGGGCCCCCCTTCCTGGCGAGGGTTTAGGGTTTAGGGTTTAGCTAGAGGGTTTTATATTTCGAAGTATATATGAAGGAGACAGCAGCAGCAACTAAAACAAATAATAACAAAGAAGACAAATAACAAAGGAGACAGGAGACAGCAAACAATCGGGCATACACACATCCAGCCCCAACTTGCATGCGCACACATTAACCCTAAACCCTAAACCCTAAACCCTCAACCATAACAATTTTCTGAGAATCTGTTTGAATCGGATGCCCAGTCAATGGTGTGCCTTTAAACCCTAAACCCCCAAACCCCTAAACCACAAACCCTAAACCCTAAACCCTACACCCTGCAACGAATGTCCGGGCGTGAGCCCTAAACTGTAAACCCTAAACCCTAAACCCTCACCACATAAGACAGAGGGCGGCGGTAGCCCTTGTCTGTATGCTTAGCCGTTCACTTGCAGCCCTAGCTACCTGTCTCGCTAGCTAGCTGCTTGGCTAGCTGCCCACTTGGCTAGCTAGCTAGCTGTCTGGCTAGCCAGCTAATTGCTTGGCTAGCTCGGCGCCTGGTTATAGCTAGCTGCGCGGCTAGCTGATAGTTCTGCGTGTGGCTAGCTGGGAGTCGACTGGTTGAGTACCTAGCTAGCTAGCTAGTCAACTAGCTAGCTAGCTGGCTAGCTCGCTGTCGGGCTAGCTGAGAAGTTTGGGGCAGCCTACTGCTGTTGCTGTTGCTGCTGCTGCTGTTGGCGCAGCCGCGGCAGCGCAGCAGACTGTCTCTGTTTGTATGCCGCTTTGGTGTGTTGTTCGTCTCTGTCTCTTCGTTTTGTTTTCTCGTCCCTCCTTCTGTTGCTGCTGTTTGTCTCTGCCCTTGTCTTCCTGCTGCTGCTGTCTCTGCTGCTGCTGCGGGGCCCCCATTGCTTCTGTTTTCGGCTCTGTCTACTGCTGCTGCTGTTTATCTATTTGCCTGTCTCCTGCTGCTGTACCTGCGCTTGTCTGCTGCTGCTGCTGCTGCTGCTGCTGCTGTGTCTCTGTGTGTCCTGTAGAGGCAGCTCAAGGCATCTCCTCATATTAGGGTTTACGTCTAGGGTCTAGGGTTTACGTCTAGGGTTTAGGGTTTAGGTCTAGGGTTTAGGGTTTCGCTTAAGTAGCCAACTAAAGTCATTTAAATTAAATCTTCTTCACCCCTCTAAACCCTTTCTTCTTCCCTTACAAACAAAGCCCCAAAACAACCAACCACTAAACAACACAAACACACATAACGGCCCCACAGGGGCCCCCATAGGGGCCCTCAAAGGGGCCCTCATAGGGGGCCCCATAGGGGCCCTCATAGGGGGCCCCAAAGGGGCCCTCATAGGGGGCCCCAAAGGGGCCCTTAAAGAGACCCCCATAGGGGCCCTTAAAGAGACCCCCATAGGGGCCCTTAAAGAGACCCCCATAGGGGCCCTTACAGGGGCCCCCATAGGGGCCCTTACAGTGACCCCCATCGGGGCCCCCACAGAGACACTTACGGATACCCTAATAGAGGCCCTTACAGGGGCCCCCATAAAGGATTTCAGTGGGGCCCCCAGAGGAGCCCTTTGCAAGGGCCCCTAGGCAAATGCACTGAGGTCCCTACGGGGGGCCCTTGAGGGGCCCCCTCACAACACACCAAGGGCCCCGTGGACCCACGGGGGCCCCCTAAAAGACCCCGGGGGCCCCACAGGGCCCCTTGAACGCCCTCTGGCGCCCAAATAGGGGCCTTGGGGGCCCCCTACGGCCCCTGAAGCATCGTAGGGGCCCAAGGGGGCCCCCAAAGGGCCCCCTTGGTCCGTGGGGCCCCACAGGTGCCCCCGGGTGCCCCTAGAAGACTTCATGGGGCCCCACGGGGGCCCCCCTAGGGCCCCTAAGAGGGTTCATGGGGCCCTACAGGGGCCCCCTGGTGGTGCCTCTAAATGGCGGTGCAGGGCCGACCTGGGTACGCCAAAGAAAGAGGGGGGCCCCCTGGGTACTGAGAAAGAAGTACGGGGGGCCCCTATGGGCCCATGCGGCAGCATAGGGGCCCCCAAAGGGCCCCTCAAGACCCTATGGGGGCCCCCTAAGATACCTTAGGGGGCCCCACGCAGTACTCTCTTAAAGCGGCCTCCTAGAGAAGCTGATATTCACTTCAAAAGAAGAGGGCCCCCTGAGGCCCAAGCAGTGGGGGCCCCTACTGCCTACGACGGTGGACGCCCTGCTGCCTGCTGCTGTTTCTTGCTGCTGCTGCTGCTGCTGCTGCTGCAGGAGACACAGGAGGGGGGGCTTCCTCTTCTGGTGAGAGGCCCTTTGCTAAGACTTGTAGCAGCAAAATTACTGGCAGCACCCACCAGTATGTCTGCAACAAGGAGGGTTGCTGCTGTTGCTGCTGCTGCTGTTGCTGCTGCTGCTGCTGCTGCTGCTGAGTAGTCGCGGGCTGCGGTGTTGCAGCAGCAGGAAGCAGCACGGAGGCATTTGCTTCTTTAGGAGAAGATACCAGCAGCAGAGCAGGCTTCTCGAAGGAACAGAAGACGCGACGGCGCTGCTGCTGCTGCTGCTGCTGCTGCTGCTGCAACTCTACTGCTGCTGCTGCATCTAATAGGGATAAGCCCACGGGGTATAACGAAGAACTCCCCAAGTACAGCTCCAAAGTGAAGGGGTGCGCGGTGTCTTCACACCTCGCCAACCCTCCTTGCTGCTGCTGCTGCTGCTGCTGCTGCTGCTGTTGCTGCTGTTGCTGCTGCTGATCGCGAAGCAGAGACAGCGGAATCGTTGTTAACAGCGGTGGGGCCCCAGGGCCCCGCTCTGCCTTAAGAGACAGGGCAGGGAATAAGGACTCGTGCTCGTGCTGCTGCTGCTGCTGCTGCTGCTGTTGCTGCTGCTGCTGCTGTGCTTGCTGCAGTGCAGCAGCAAACGCCTTCCCTTGAAAGGATGTCCACTCAGCAGCAGGACCTGCAGCTGTGAAGCTGCTGAGCTCAACCGTACCCAAGGGCTTCCACTCGCTGCTGCTGCTGCTGCTGCTGCTGCTCGGCGCCCAGGGGTCTAGTATATGAAAGGATACATTTAGAATGACGCCAGACTGAGGGGCTGCACGACACTGGGGCTGCAGCAGCAGCAGCAGCAGCGGCAGCAGCAGCAGCAGCAAAAGCCTCCCAACTTGGGAGCGGCGCGCCATGGGTTCCTTCTTGCTGCTGCTGCTGTTGCTACTGTTGCTGTTGTTGTTGTTGCTGCTGCTGCTGTTATATATGTATCTAATTAGGTGGGCCCTCTGCGGCTGGGTTGCTGTCTTGCTGCTGCTTCTGCGGCAGCAGCAAGTCTTCTCGCTGTGCTGCAGCAGGAAGTTTACTGCTGCTGCTGCTGCTGCTAAAGACACCTGATTTTCTACGGTGTTTTACTATAAGGAAAAAGACAATAGAACCTTGGAGAGCAGCAGCACCCTCTGCTGCTGCTGCTGCAGTGGCTGCTGTTGTTGCTGCTGCTGCTGCTGAGGGGCTTTGTCCCTGAGCTGCTGCTGGAAGGCTCCTCTACAGCAGCAGCAGCAGCAGCAACAGCAGCAAAAAGAAGCAAACCTACCCTTGAAATATTAATAAATGCAATATTGCTGATTCTAAACGACACACAGAACGGGAAGCCTTGCTGCTGCTGCTGTTGTTGCTGCTGCTGTTGTTGCTGCTGATGTGTTGCTGCTACTGTTGCTGCTGATGCTCGTTGCAGCAGCAGCAGCACGTGTCTGGGCGCCTTATTTGAGCAGTACATACACCTCAACGCCGCCTGTTGTCTCCCTTTGAGGTGTATGTACACCGCAACACCCCGCCGAAAGATATACCGCGCATCTGTCGACTGTCTCTTTGTCTCCTGTGTGTCTCTCTCTGTCTTGCTGTCTCTTCCTTTGTCTGTCCCCTCTGTCTCCCCTCTGTCTCCTCTCTGTCTGTCTCTGTCTCCTCTCAGTCTGTCTCTGTCTGTCTCTGTCTGCCTCTGTCTCTCTCTGTCTGTCTCTGTCTCTCTGTCTGTCTCCGTCTGTGTCTGTCTGTGTCTGCCTGTCTGTCTCTGTCTCCTGTCTCCTTCTCTGTGTGTCTCTCTCAATCTCTTGTTTGTCTCCTTTCTTCTGTCTGTCTCCTCCCTCAGCATATCTCTCTGTCTGTCTCTGTCTGCCTCTCTCTGTCTGCTGCCTGCTTTGTGTCTCTCTGTGTCTCCCTCAGTCTCTGTCTATCTGTCTCTGTCTCCTCTCAGTCTCTCTCTGTCTCTTCTTTGTGTGTCTCTGTCTCTGCTTGCTGTACGTTAATCTGTCTGCCTCCTCTTTTTGTCTGTCTGTCTCCTTTGTCTCTCTTTTTGTCTCCTTTGTCTGTCTCTTTTTGTCTCCTTTATCTGTCTCTCTTTGTCTTCTCTTCTTTTAATAGCTGTCTCCTCTGTCTCCTTTTAATGTCTGTCTGCTGTCTCCTTTATTTATGTCTGTCTCCTCCTGTCTCAACTCTTTTTGTCTCTGTCGCTTCGTGCGGAGACAAAAAATAAGAAGAGACAGAGACAGAGACAGAGACAGAGGAGACAACAGATACACCGGGGAGACGCGCAAAGACAGGAGGAGACACATTGAGGGTATATAACTAAAATAAATAAATAAATATAAATAAGTATATATATATATATATATATATATATATATATATATAAGGTGTCTCGTGTCTCTTGCTAGCGCTGCTGCTGCTTCCTGCTGCAGCAGGCTTTCTCTTTATAAGCAGCAACAAAGCAACGCCGCTGGCTGTCTCCTGCTGTTCACCCCACAGACGATGGAGACAGCTGCTTTAGAGACACCTGCTGCAGCTGCTGCTGCCGCTTCTTTCGGCCCGCAGCAGCAGCAGCAAACATAAGAAAACTGCAACAGCAGCAACAGCAGCAGAGAAGCTACCCTAGGATAACTGTCTCTCTTCTGTCTCTACTTTATGCTGTCTCCTTCTCTGTCTCGCCTTTGGCGTTGCTGCTTCGTACGCTACTGCAGCAAATGCTTCGTCTCCATCACAGCAGCTGCGGCAGCAGCTGCAGCAGTTGCTGCTGCTGCAGCAACTGCCTTGAGGCTTGGCTCTCAGCACCAAACCCACCAGCAGCTGCTGCTGTCTCTGCGGGGAGCAGCAGCTGGCTAACTAACTGCCTAGCTCCTTAACTAGCTAGCTAGCTAGCTAGCTAGCTAGCCGGTTGACAGGCTTGTTTGGTTAGCTAGCCAACTCTGCCTTTCCAGCCAAGAGAGAGTCCGCGCACAACAACGTCGCGAGATACGAGCAGGCCAGGGCTAGCTAGCTAGCTAGCTAGCTGGCTAGCTAGCTAAACAGCTAGCTAACTGACTGGCTAGCTAGCTGGCCAGCCAGCAGCGTGCCCATTGAGTCAGCCCGGCAGCTAGCTAGCCAGCCAGCCAACCAGCCGTCGCACTCCGGCTAGCTAGCCTGCTAGCTATCTGGCTAGCTATCTAGCTAGCTAGCTAGCTAGCCAGAGCTCCATGGCTGAGTCTCGTATGCGGGCCCAGCCCGCAGTCTCTGTTGCATGCGGCGCTCGAAGCGCAGCAAGGTGCAGCTAGCCACGCAGAAGGGCCCAGCTAGCCACACAGTAGAGGCAGCTAGCCAAGCAAAAAGGCCCAGCTAGCCACGAAGTAGAAGCAGCTTGCAGATAGGTAGCAGCTAGCTAGCACCTAGCTAGCAGCTAGCTAGTAGCTAGCTAGCAGCTAGCTAGCCGGCCGCTTGCGCAGCAGCTCCTCAATCTTTCGCGCGTCCTGCACAAAGACGGAGACAGTTAAGGGGACAAGTTTGGCTGCAAGCCGGCAGCAGCAGCAGCAGCAGCGGCAGCAGCTGCTGCTGCGGCAGCAAGACCAAGAGCATCAGCAGCAGCACTACAGCTACAGCTGGGGAACATCGAAAGCAGGAATCAACAGGCACAAGGAATGCCGCAGCAGCAGCAGAAGCAACAGCAGCAACAACAGTAGCAGCAGCAGCAGCAGCAACAGAAGCAGCTACGCACCGCTTGAGGGCTGATGCGCTGCAGCAGCAGCAGCATCTCCGCCCTGTCTGTCTCGTCTATCAGATCGGCACCCAAGGCGAGGCAGCTGCTGACGAGGAGAGAGAGTCTGTGCTGCTGCTTCTGATGCTGCTGCTGCTGCTGCTGCTGCTCTTGCTGCTGCTGCAGCAGCAGCAGCCACTTCACCGGCAGCAGACGCACAAAGCCGTGCAGCACCAACAAGCCCTTCCGTCTGGGGAGCAGCTGCAGCAGCGGCTGCAGCCGCAGCTCAAACAGATGCTGAAGCAGCAGCAGCAACAACAACAGCAGCAGCAGCAAATGCAGCACCATAAGCTAGAAGTGCAGCAGCAGACGGCATGTAGCAGAAACAGCCGACCGCATGCAAATAAAAGCACTGCACAGCAGCAGCAACAACAGCAACAACAAGAGCAGCAGCAGCAACAAGAGCAGCAGCAGCAGCAAGAGCAGCAGCAACAAGAGCAGCAACAGCAACAAGAGCAGCAGCAGCAAAACTGACATGCATAACAATATGCAGCATCAGCTGCTCGCTGAGGATTCCCTCGAAGAAGGTGGCGACCCCAACTACTTTAAGTGTACGGTGTACATACACCTCAAGCGCTGCAGCATCCGCTTGCTGCTCCTGCTGTTGCTGTTGCTGCTGCTGCTGCTGCTCCTCTGCATCAGTCCCCCCAGGCTGCTGTTGCTGCTGCTGCTGCTGCAGCAGCTGCTGTGCCCGCTTGACGCAGTGTACAGGCAGCAGACTTTCAACAGAGCTCACGAAAGAAGCGACAAATAACTGCAGCAGCTTCGTTATTGCTGCTTCTGTAACGGGGCCCCTGAACAGCAGCATCTCCTGCAGCAGTGCAGCAGCAGCAGCAGCAGAAACAAAGCTGCAGCAATCCATCTGCTGCAGCGAGTGCAGCGCCCTTGGGAAGACGACTTCCTGCACCACCTCCAGCAGAAGATCCGAGAAAGCAGCAGCAACTTCCCCAATGTTGCTGCTGCTGCTGCTGCTGCTGCTGCTGCTGCTGCTGCTGCTGCTGGCGAGAGCCTCCATAGATTGACAGAAGCTGAATATGTCTCTAATAAATTCAAAGTCAGCAACTTCACTGCCCCCCCGCAGTATTCGCCCGCTAACAACAGATCTGTCTCTCAAAGGCCCTACTCCGGTGTCTGCTGCTGCTGCTGCTGCTGCTGGAGGCGCTGCTGCTTCTCCTGAAGCTGCTGCTGCTGCTGCTGCTGGAGAGCTGTCGCCAGCAGCACCTTGCGAAGAATCAGAGGGTTTCTCTGGGTCCTCATCCGTGTTGCTGCTGCTGCTGCTGCTGTTGCTGTTGGTGCCGTTTCTGTTGTTTTTGCTGCTGCTGCTGCTGTTGTGTTTCTCTTCTTCCTCATCCTGCTGCTGCTGTTGCTGCTGCTGTAGGTGCTTGAACCACTCCGCAGCAGCAGCAGCAGCAGCAGGAGTTGAAGGCGTTAATGTAGCATCAAGGGGACACCACCACAGCAATCCCCAAGAAGAGACAGTTTCTACACTTTGCTTCAGCTGCTGCAGCAGCGGCAGCTGTTCATACACCTGAACGATGTCTTCCGGACAGTTGCGGCATGCTGCAGCAAACTCCTCTACTATCTGCCCCACCTGCAGCAGCAGCAGCAGTAGCAGCAGGGACCGAGCGATGTCAACAGCAGCAGACGTAAGAGAAGAAGAAGCAGAAGCAGAATCAAGAGCAGCAGCAACAGCAACAACAGCCTCAGCAGTAGCAGCAGCAACAGCCCAGGAAGGGTGCAGCGGAGACAGCAAAAAGAGAGACAGTAAAGGCGAGGTGAGAGACTACAAGAAGGAGACAGATAAAAAGCAAAGAGAGACAGACACCAGAAGAGATAGAGACAGACAAAAGGAGACAAAAAACAGACAAAAGAGGAGACAGCCAAAGAATGAGACAATATATATATATATATATTTACATATATATACATATATATACATTATATATATATATGCATATATATATATATATATAGAGAGAGAGAGAGAGAGACAGAGACATACAGAGAGAGAGAGGAGACAAACGCACGAAGAGAGACAAAGAGACAGAGATGGAGACAAAAGGAGACAAAAGGAGACAAAGGAGACAGAAGGAGACAGGAGGAGACGAAAGAGACAGAAGGAGACAGAAGGAGACAAAGGAGACAGAAGGAGACAGAAGGAGACAAAAGGGGACAGAAGGAGACAGAAGGAGACGAAAGAGACAGAGACAAACCCACCTCTTTATACTCGGGCCGCACATCAGCGAAGATCTCCGCAGCAGCCTGCAAAAACTGTCTCTTTGTCTTGTGCCTCTTCGAACAGCTGCTGCTGCTGCTGCTGCTGCTGCTGCTGCTGCTGCTGCTGCTGGGCCCCTCTTCATCGCTAGTGAACAAAGCAGAGCCCAGCACTTCGCCCCAGCATTCGCTGCTGCCAAGTGCAGCAGGATCTACTTCCACATCTGCTGCTGCTGCTGCTGCTGCTGTCGCTGCTGCTGCTGCTGCTGCTGCTGCTGTTCGTGCTGCACCAAAAGCTTCGATAGCTTCAGGCGAAGAGGGATGCGGAGACTTCCGAAGCCGCCGCAGCACCTGCCCCAGCGGCTGCTGCTGCTGCTGCTGCTGCAGCTTCGGGCCGTATCTGTAACACAAAAATAACGTAAACCCTAAACCCTAAACCCTACACCCTACACCTTAACTACAGCACACAGCAGCTGCGCTGTAACAGAGGTGGGGCGCACAGGGATGCAGCAGCAGCAGCAACAGCAGCAGCAGAAGCAGCAGCAGCGGGAGCGATTCGGGTTCAAACCCTCCTCGGTTACCCTCAGTCAACCACCGTAAACCCTAAACCCTAGACACACCTCCTCCTTCTCTTTTGCAGACTCAAACTCCTGCCGAATTCATCAATGCGTTCAGGCAGCAAACGGCCAATGTCCCCCAAACGGCGTTGAGTCCTGCACCCAAACCCTAAACCCTAAACCCTAAACCCTAAACCCTAAACCCTCATTTGCCCCTAGGGGGCGCGACAAATAGAACAGGGTGGTCTAAACCCTCAGCTCAGCTGCGCAGAGCTGAGGGTTTAGATCTCCGCAGGGGTTTAAGGTAAGCAGGGGTTTAGGGCTAGGGTTTAGGGTTTAGCAAGGGTTTAGGGTTTAGCAAGGGTTTAGGGTTTGTCGTACCTCCTGTCTGCATCATCCGTCTCAAGCGCCTGCAGCGCCTCCACCGCCATCTTCACCGCGGGTTTCTTCTCGTCTGCGCAAACCCTAAACCCTAAACCCTAAACCCTAAACCCTAAGCCCTAAACCCTAAACCCTAAACCCTCGTGCGAAAAGGAAGAGAAAAAGAAAGGGCACCAGGAGTTTGCTTAGGGTTTTGCTTTGCTGTCTATTAAAGCGGAGGGTTTAGAATCAAATTATGTCGGCTGAGTGCTAGGGTTTAGGGTTTAGGGTCTAGGGTTTAGGGTTTACGAATGCAGCCGCTGAGGTCTTCAATGTACATCAAGAACTCCTGCAATCGCTGCAGCCGCCGCTCCGTTTCTGAAAGCAACACCAAACCCTAAACCCTAAACCCTAAACCCTAAACCCTAAACCCTAAACCCTAAAACAACAAATCCTAAAACCCAAAACAATAGGCCCTCATTCTCTATGCGCCGCATAAGCCAAGCATCCAAACCCTAAACCCTAAACCCTAAACCCTAATGAGAAGAGGCTCATGTGGGGCCGCCTTACTGAGTTGTTTGACTTCAAGAGCCGCTATTCGAGTTGCTGCTGCTTTCTTGGTGTATATTTGCTGCTGCTTCTGTTGTTGCTGCTGCTGCTGCTGGTCCGCCTGCATCTCAGCCTGTTCTTCTATCCAAGCAACTGCTGCTGCTGCTTGCTGCTCTGCGCTGCTGCTGCTGCTGCTGCTGCTGCTGCTATTGTTGCTAGCCCACAGCTGAGCAAAGCATTTTGTTGCTGTTGCTGTTGCTGCTGCACTCGCCGCTCTCCTAGGCTCTGCTGCAGGGCGAATGGAGCTGCTGCTGCTATCATCACCATCAGCAGCAGCAGCAGCAGCAGCAGCATCCTGAGGCCCAACGATGCCGCTGAATGAGCTCAAAATCATCTGCTGCTGCTGCTGCTGTTGCTCCTCAAGTTGCTGCCGCTGTCGCCTCTCAAGCTTCTGCTGCTGCAGCAGCAGCTGCTTCCTTCCAGCTCCTGAACGAAAAACAAAAGCAGCAGAAGCATCAGCAGCAGGACTGTGAGCAGCAGCAGCAGAACGCAGCAGCACCAGCCGCAGCAGGCGCACCAGCCGCAGCCAGTCGTAGCACCTGCCGCAGCAACCAGAAGCAGCAGCAGCACCAGCAATTAGCAGCAACAGCAGCAGCAGCAGCAGCAGCAGCAGCACCTTTCATGATTTGCTCTCGCTCCCAGGCCTCAACTGCTGCCTGCTCCGACTCCTCTGAGAGCTGCTGCAGCAACGGCACCCCCCGCAGCTGCAGCATTGCTTCTCTTGCCAGCCAGCTCTTGCTGCTGCTGCTGTTGTTGCTGCTGCTGCTGCCTGTTGCTGCTGCTTCGTCTTCCTCCGTGTACTCGCCGAAACAGGAGACACTCGGGGTTCCTGCCTTGTGGCTGCTGCTGCTGCTGCTGCTGCTGTCTGCTGCTCTCGCCTGCTGCCTGGAGCGCCGCGCCATCTGCGCGAGTGCAGCAAAAGGCAGCTCTGCTGTTCCGTCATCTGCTGCTGCTGCTGCTGCTGCTGCTGCAGCAGACTTGCGGTCTTCCAGCTCCGCCAATGAAAAGATGCGCGGCTCAGCAGCAGCCTCGCGGCTTCTTGCTGCTGCTGCTGCTGCTGGTGATGCTGCTGCTGCTGCTGGTGAAGTTGTGCGAGGCCCAGCAGCAGCATCTGAAGGACCCAAACCTCTTGATGTCGACTGCCTGCTGCTGCTGCTGCTGCTGCTGCTGCTGCTGCTTCGCGGGCTGCAAAGAGACAGACATTCGCAAGGCTGTATATGCATGACTCAGCACAATGAGGCTGCTGCAGCAGAAGCAACAGTAGCATCAGCAGCAACAGAATCAGCAGCAGCAGCAGCAGCAGCAAGAGCATCCGGAATGCCCACAGCAGCAGCAACTGCTGCTGCAACAGTTGCGGAAGCAGCAGCAGCAACAATCATCAGAGACAGCTAAGCATTTGCAAAGCAGCAGCAACATGAACATTGAAGGCCTCACTTAAACTCATGTCGTCTGCTGCTGCTGTCTTTGCTGCTGCTGCTGCTGCTGCTGCTGCTGCTGCTTTTGCTGCTGCTCTTGCTGCTGCTGCTGCTGCTGGCATGCGTCGCCTTCAGAACAATACCCACACTGCCCGTGGGGTTGACTACGACCACAGGTTTGCTGCTGCTGCTGCTGTCTTTGCTGCTGCTGCTGCTGCTTCCCCTCTGTCTAGCATCCGGGTCTCGGCTGCCGCTGCGCCGACCACCTGAATCCTTGCTGCTGCTGCTGCTGCTGCTGCTCTTGCTGCTGGCACTTCGTGGCTTGCTGCTGCTAGGCAGCTGCTCCTCAAGGAATTCCCTCACTGCTGCTGCTGCGCCCCGTTGCTGCAGCAGCAGCAGCAGCAACAGCACACGCCCCACAACCCTCCAGCTCTTAAAAACAAACTGCATGCGCAACTTGTCCAAGGGTTTAAGGTTTAGGCTCAGCTAGAGGCTTTTGTCTTTTAGGGTTTATACTACTAGGGTTTAGGGTTTTCGAGTGTATACTATTAGGGTTTAGGGTTTTAGGGTTTAGGGTTTAGGGTTTACGCACCACAGGGGGTGTTTCGTCGTCCCCGAAGCCAAAGCTGAGTCGCTGTGCTCTTGCTGCTGCTGCTGCTGCTTGCTGCTGCTGCATAAGCTGCTGGTGCTGCTGCTGCTGCTGCACGAATACGCGGCTGCTTCCTACTGCACAAGCTCCAGCAGCAAGAAGCTTCTTTTTGGGTTGCTGCTGCGCCAGCAGCCCCCGCTGCTGCTGCTGCTCGAGGTGTTGCTGCTGCTGCCGCAGCAGCTGCTGCTGCAGCGGCTCGTCTGCTTCTAGCTCTTCTAGGGCACTCTGAAAAGTGCTGTCTAGAAGCTGTAGCTCAGCAGGAAGAGCAGCAGCAGCAGCTGCTGCTGCTGCATGCGACTTTGCTGCGGTTACTGCAGCGCTCTGCCGGATGCTATATGCTGCTGCTGCTGTTGCTGCTGCCGCAGCAGCTGCTTGGGGAGGCGAAGGAAGCCCTGCTGCAGCTGCTGCTGCCGCCTTCAGAACAGCAGCTCTCGGTGTCTGCTGCTGCTGCTGCTCTTCCTCCTCCTCCTCATCGCTGCTCTCTGTCTTTGCTTTGCGAGCCTGGCGTACAACGCCGCGGCGGGCAAACAGAGCCATCTTGTGCTGCTACTGCTGCTGCTGCTGCTGCTGCTGTGAAGGGCAGTGTCCCCTGTGCGGCTGAAGCCGCTGCTGCTGCTGCTGTTGCTGCTGATACTGATGCTGCTGTTTAAACTGCTGCTGCTGCTATTGCTTCTAGAAGAGATTCCATGCAGCCAAGAGAGAAACTAAGTGAGGCCTTCTCTTCTGCTGCTGCTGCTGCTGCTGTTGTTGCTGCTGCTGCTCCTGCTGCAGTTGCTGCTACTCTTATTTCTGCTGCAGCAGCGAGACAGCCAAATCGCATACACAACTAAAAATAAGTATAGATACAGCAGGAGTAAGAATCTCAGCAGCAGCGATCAGCAGCAGCTGCAGCCGAAGCTGCTGCTGCTGCTACTGCTGCTGCTGCGGCTGCTGCTGCTGTTGCATGCGCTGCTCGAGTAATCTCATTAAGGCCTGACTGCTGGAGCCGCTCTGTTTTTAATAAATTAAACAAACAGCAAAATAAATAAAAGTAAAAAACCCTTTTAAATATACACTCCAGCGATGCAGTGTTGGCTTCGGTGACCTCGGGGGCTCTCCGGCATTAGGGTTTAGGGTTTAGGGTTTAGGGTTTAGGGTTTAGGGCTTACGCTCCAGGGACAGCATTTGCGTCCTCTGGGTGTCCCCTTGCTGCGGGAGGGCCCCACAGCACAAGCCTGCAGCAGGTGGAGCGGCGAGGGAGCGACAGCAACTGCAGCAGCAGCAGCAGCAGCAGTAGCAGTTGCAGCAACAGCAACTGCAGCAACCGCAACAGCAACAACAGCAGGAGCAGCAACAGAAAAAACAGCATCAGCAGCAGCCACAGACTTCTGAAACGGGGAGCAGCAAACGGAGCAGCAGCAGCACCAACAAATGCAGCAGCATTAGCAGCAGCAACGACACCAGCAGCAGCAGCAGCAGCAGGGAGGGAAGCAGCAGGATGTCAGCGGAGTGATGAGTTTGCGTCTTTTTTGAGTTCGGCAAATGGAGCAGCAGCAGCAGCAGCAACCGCAGCAGCCGCGGCAGCAGCAACCGCAGCAGCAGCATCAGCAGCAGCAGCCGCAGCAGCAGCAGCAACAGCAGCAACTGCTGCTGCAGCAAGCCATTCAGGACATACACCGCGCGGAGTTCGTGGCCGTAGATCTGGGTAATGCAGCAGCACGGAAGCGCATGCAGAAAGCAGCAGCCGCAGCATTAGCAGCAGCAGCAGCAGCAGCATTAGCAGCAACATCAATTAGAAAGGCCGAACGAAAAACAGAAGTTGATGCAATAAAAAAAGGAGACAAAAAGGAAAAACCCTGGGCACGAAATTAGGGTTTAGGGTTTAGGGTTTAGGGTTTAGGGTTTAGGGTTTAGGGTTTAGGGTTTAGGGTTTGAGGGAGAAGGGCTCCTTAGCCACCGTCTCTGAAGATGCAAGAGAAGGTCTAGGGTTTAGAGTTTAGCTGCAGAGTTTACGGGTCTGCTGCTGGAGCAGAGGGCTCGCGCGACTTCGCTGGAGCGGTATTACAACGACTGCCGCAAGGCAGTGCAGCAGTTCCTCGCTCGTTAGTAAACCCTAAACCCTAAACCCTAAACCCTAAACCCTAAACCCTTAGCCTTTTCTCTCGTCCCTAGACTCTCCCTTCGTGCTGCATACAGAAAGAGCGCTCAGGACACTCGCAGATGGTCTAGAAGAGATCAAACCTAGAAATCAGGGTTTAGGGTTTAGGGTTTAGGGTTTAGGGTTTGTGCTACAGCTCAAATTGGGATTTGCTGCGCGAGGAGAGATGAGGAAAACCCTCATCAGTGGATACTGCAGCCCTATACCTTTGACGCGCATCCGCGGGTGAGGCTTCTAAACCCTAAACCCTAAACCCTAAACCCTAATTTGATGCTTGAAACCCTAGGTCAAGGCCTTTACCCTCGCTTCTGTTCTCGCCCATAGAGCACCGAGAATGCTTCTCTAAACCAGCCCCTCCCCTTCCCTCTAAGGTTTAGGGTTTAGGGTTTAGGGTTTAGGGTTTAGGGTTTAGGGTTTAGGGTTTGTGGGTTCAGAGAGGGCGAAGCATCTTTTCCGTAGACCTGAAGGCGCTGCGCTTTTTGCAGCGGAATGGATTTGATTTTAACAAGTGGATCGCTGCAGGGCACGTAAACCCTAAACCCTAAACCCTAAACCCTAAGCCCTAAACCCTTAAACCCTAAAGCCTAATTCCTGCAACTAGTGGATCGCTGCGGGGCACGTAAACCCTAAACCCTTAAACCCTAAGCCCTAAACCCTAAACCCTATTTCCTGCAACAAGTGGATAGCTGCGGGGCACTTAAACCCTAAACTCTAAACCCTAAACCCTAAACCCTTTAACGAGTGGATGGTTGGGGGCACGCAAACCCTAAACCCTTAAACCCTTTTCTTAAAGAGTGGCTGGGGCTCACGCAAACCCTAAACCCTAAACGGTCGTTCTTGCGCTGTATATAGGGGGATGCATGGCGTTGCTGCATAGAAGTTAGGTCTAGGGTTTAGGGTTTAGGGTTTAGGGTTTGACCGCGATGGTTGTGCAGCCTTGACTATGAGCGGCTCTGCGAGGTGCAGCAGCAGCAGCAGCACCGCGAAACCCTTGAAGCAATGCACGAGCAGATAAAGCAGCAGCAGCAGCAGCGCCAGCAGCAGCAGGAGCAGCAGCAGCAGGAGCAGCAGCAGCAGGAGCAGCAGCAGCAGGAGCAGCAGCAGGAGCAGCAGCAGGACCTGAAGAGTCATAGACGAAAATCTAGGGCCCCTTGCGATCAGGAGAAAGCTCCCAATGAAGACGCTAGTACGAGCGGCGGCGGCAGCAGCAGCAGCAGCAGCAGCGGGAACAGCAGCAGCGACGACGAGGCACCCACGGAAGGAGGCTCATCTCAGCAGAAAGCAGCAGCAGCAACAGCAGCAGCAGCAGCAGGTGGCGGAGCATCTGCTGAGACTCCACAGCGAGTGAGTGCAGCACCCGCAGCAGCTCCGGTCTGGGCCAAGGCATCCGCAGGCAGCAGCAGCAGCAGCAGCAGCAGCAGCAGCGCGGGTTTGTCGCAGTTAGCTGGGGCCCTCATAGAAGCAGAGGCCCCCTTGGTGCTGCATAATGGTTTGCTAGATTTGCTGCACTTGACTGAAAAATTTGTTCAAGATATACCCTCTTCATTGGCGGACTTCGCTCAAGAGGTCTCGAGGCAAGTTAGGGTTTAGGGTTTAGGGTTTAGGATTTAGGGGATAGGGATTAGGGCTTGGGGGTTAGAGCTTATGGGCTAGGAGTTAGGTTTAGGGGTTAGGGTTTGGGGTTTAGGGTTTGCCTAGGGTTTAGGGTGTAGGGTCTGCCTAGGGTTTAGGGTTTAGGGTCTGCCTAGGGTTTAGGGTTTAGGGTTTAAGGTTTGTTGGTGCTGCAGACTGTTTAGTGGTGGGGTGTACGACACAAAATACATCGCCACGCATCTAACTCCCTGCAATACCTTCGGCAGGTAAACCCTAAACCCTAAACCCTAAACCCTAAACCCTAAGGCCCCCGTAGGGCCTTTCTTTTTTGCTGCTGCTGGGACCAGAGAGGCAGCTGCAACGCTATAGCCACAGGAGCACTCGGGTTTGGCGAGGGTTTAGGGTCTAGGGTTTAGGGTTTAGGGTTTGTATGCGTAGGACGGCCCTGCATGCGTTAAGAAATCACTTGCTCGCAATCCCCGGGCTTAACTGCTGCTTTATAATGGATGAGAAGCGCAAGGCTTCCTTTGACTTCTCTTTCAAGGTAAACCCTAAACCCTAAACCCTAAACCCTAAAGCGTAGACGCAAATCCACGCTTTAACTCCAAAGCTCCAGCTGATGCGGCAGAGGCGTTTGAGGCTCGGCAGATGAAGAGTTCTAGGGTTTGGGGTTTAGGGTTTGGGGTTTAGGGTTTAGGGTTTGGGTGTTTGCAGGAATTGAACATCGCGCACGAGCTGCCAGACGCGCGGAGCCACGAGGCGGGTTTCGACGCTCTGGCGACAGCGCAGGTCGGTGTTAGGGTTTAGGGTTTAGGGTTTAGGGTTTGGGGTTTAGGGTTTGGAGCTGAGCATCTGGGGACTTCTTCTCGTTTGGTTTTGATGGTGTTGTTTGTGGTTTAGGTCTTCGTCTGTTTGCTCGCTGCGGAGGCAAAGAGCAAGCAAGCAAAGTGCGTCTGTCTAGGGTTTAGGGTTTAGGGTTTTGGGGTGTACAGGCAGCTCGGCCAGCCAGGTCCACGAGTCTCCTTTCTGGTGCAGACCCTTTATATTGTCTCTATCAGGAAGCTTGAGGTGTACATACACCTCAGCAGAAGTATTGAGGTGTATATACCCCTCAGCAGAGGTATTGAGGTGTATATACATCTCAGCCTCCTTTTGTTGATTTGTCTGCAGGAAGGTCTCCTTGTCTCTCCTCAGTGAGGGCAGAGACATTATTGGGGTCCCGGGTGTACACCCAGGGTACTTGAAGCTGCAGCAATATCTTGGCGAGGAGGAGACAGCGCAGCAGCACGCCTCCAGCAGCAGCAGCAGCAGCAGCAGCAGCAGTAGCAGTAGCAGCAGCAGCAGCAGCGACGACAGAGTTGAGGAGCCGCCGACAGCCAAACGCAGCAAAAAGCAAAGGGCTCGCAGCGCGTCTCCAGGGGGAGTTTCTGCCGCTGCAGTTGCTTCTGCTGCTGCAGTTGCTGCAGCAGCAGCAGCTGCTGCTGCTGCTGCTGCTGCTGCTGCCCAGGGAGGAGAGGCCGTGCCACGACGCGAAGCGCGCACCAACCGCAAACGCGGCTAAGACAATAATATGTAGTTTTTGTTATATATAAATAAATAAATATATATTTATATATATATACAGATGTACATATAGTTATATATATAGTTAGAGCAATATATAGCGACCTACGGAAACCCTTAGCTAGGGTTTAGGGTTTAAGGGATGTCTTCAGCTAGGGTTTAGGGTTTAAGGAATACCTCAACTAGGGTTTAGGGTTTAGGGTTTAGGGTTTAGGGAATACCTCAGCTAGGGTTTATGGTCTCCTGAACCCTAAGGATTAAGAAAGACTTCAGCTAGGGTTTAGTGTTTAGGAAACATCTCAGCTAGGGTTTAGGGTTTAGGGTTTCATGAATACCTTCATGAGGGTTTGGGGTTTAAGAAAGCAAAGGAGGGTTTAAGCGGCTCCCACTCCACATGCTCCTCAAGCCCTGGTCAACCCTAAACCCTAAACCCTAAACCCTCAGCCCCCTACAGTGAAGAGTTCTTGAGCCCCTAAGCAACCTTGGCTGAGACAAGAAGAACAGCGATTCTACAAGGGCTTGCAGACCTGTGATGGTTTAGGGTTTAGGGTTTAGGGGTTTTGATTTTGAAGCGCTAGGCCAGAGAGGTAGGGTGTAGACTCCAAGGGTTTAGGGTTTGTGAGACCCGTAAACCCTAAACCCTAAACCCTACTCGGAGCGCTTCGGGTTGCTAGTGTGCCTACCTGAGCCCCAAGCCCCCGATCTAGGGCTTTTAGGGCTTGCTAATAAACCCTAAACCCTAAACCCTAGCCCCAGGGTTTAGGGTTTATAAACCCTCATCAGCAGCTAAACGCAAGAATGTCTCCCGCGTCATGGGGCCCCCATGAGATAAATCAAATTTTAGTTTGTAGAAACAGCCGTCCGCTGTCAGAGCTGCACATACACCTCAAAACCCTAAACCCTAAACCCTAAACCCTCAAACCCTACAGCCTAAACTGTACACACCATACGCGCCCCAGCAGCTCCTAAACCCTAACCCCCCAACCGCAAACCCTAATAAACCCTAGTAATAAACCCTAATAATAAACACTAATACTAAACCCTAATAAGCCCTTAACCCTAAACCCTAAAACCCTAAACCCTAAACCCTCAACCCACCTAAAAGGGTTTGCGGCTCCTGGCCAAACGCACAGACCGCTGCGAAGTTTTCCGAGAAGTGAAACCTGAGAAAAAACCCTAAACCCTAAACCCTAAACCCTCAAGACCAACTGGATCTCCTTGCGAAGCCCAACGGCTGCATACAAGCACCCCGAGAAGGGACGGCGTGGAGAGAGGGCCTTAACGGCTGAGGGTTTAGGGTTTAGGGAGGGTTTAGGGTTTAGGGTTTAGGGTTTACGGACTTGAACTGCGCCATACTCCACTCTGACTGGAAGTACGGCGATATCTTCGCAAGCAAAGGCCACGAGCTGCGCACATTCGTGCCTCCTGCAGACCCCCCGCTGCTGCTGCTGCTGCTGCTGCTGCTGCTGCTGCTATTTGGGTGGTTGTCTCCTGCCGCGTTAGCAGCAGCAGCAGCAGCAGCTGCTGCTGCTGCTGCAGTCAGAGGGTTATAGCTTGTTGCAGAAGCAACTGTCTCCCTCGTGGCGCTGCTGCTGCTAGTAATTCTTGTTGCGGTGGGTGCTGCAGCGCCCGCATGCGTAGCAGCAGGAGGGGTTCCTGCAGCAGCTGCAGCAGCAGCAGCAGCAGCAGCAGCTGCTGCTGCTGCTGCTACTTCACTCTCTCCTAAACGATATAAATGGAGGGTCCCGGTGTTGCTGCAGACAGCCAAAAGGCTGTTGCAGGGACTAATGCACAGACAGGTAATCATCGCAGGGTTAACACCTGAAGCACATAAACCCTAAACCCTAAACCCT
>NW_013549847.1:1454-4015 GCF_000499425.1 Eimeria acervulina
GCGGTTTGTTTGTCTGTTAACCCCTCGTCATATATAGCGTAGCATCAGCATATTAATACAATTAAACTAATATCTCTTTGTTTGTTTGTATATTAATATTTCTCTTATACAGGATGGGCGTAGTGTCTAAGGGCTGCTTAGAACTTTATAAAGACTACGGTGCTCCTCAAGCAAAGCCTGTTATAACTCTAATGGCGAACCGTTGTAGCGCAACAGCGAGCAGAGAAAGGCGAGAGATAAGGATTATTCATACTGTATGTTCTTATAGAATATTATATTGTATTAAAATAATCTATTATCTTATTATTATGCATTTGTTTTTCTTTGTTATTTAAATAATCTATTATCTTATTATTATGCATTTGCTTTTCTTTGTTATCCTCAACTTCTTGCTTCTCGTCTCTCTCTCTTCTTCTCTTTATTACCTGGAGTTTATTCATTATTTATCTGTCTATTTATTTATTTATTTATTTATTTATTTTATTTTATTTTATTTGTTTGTTGCAATCATTCATATTACCGCTGCAGAGATGAAGGCGCTGCTGCAGGCATTCCAACAAACAAAACATAATAAATAATTAGTTAATTAAATAAATTAAATAAATTAAATAAATTAAATAAATAAATAAATAAATAAGCGGGTAGACAGAAGCGATTAAAGAGAAGATAAAGATAAGCAGCGTTTTTATTTTTATTTGTTTTGCTGCTTTTGTTTACAGAGCCCCTCAGGTAAAAGAGAGAGAATTACTCTTGATTGCGCGAGTTTGGCGGAGTTCGACAGGCGAGTTTAATATCCTTACACACAACTAAACCCTAAACCCTAAACCCTAAACCCTCGCCTAGATTTGCTGCTTCTTCATCCCTCAACAGCAACACCCTCAAGCAGAAAATACATCAAGACAGCTCCAGCTGCAGCAGCAACAGCAGCAGCAGCAGCAGCCTAAATGCTGCAGCACTAATTTCACTAGGGTTTAGGGTTTAGGGTTTAGGGTTTAGGGTTTAGGGTTTAGGGTTTAGGGTTTATCTATGCAGATGGAATGTGGCGCTGCACTTTGGAAATTTCCTGAAGGGCGACGACATCGAAGGCTCGGGGTCTCAGGCCTACGCAAATTTATCAAAGTCAGCAGCACAACCCCACCGCTATAAACACACAAACTCTGCATATAATATATAATATTATATATATAATATTATATATATTATATTATATATAGATAATATTATATATGTTTAGGTATAAATATAAATAAACAAACTGCAGCAGAATTCGAGTTCAATACAAAACAAAATTCAAATATTAGTTATATCCGAGTATTGCACATATATCTGTCTATATATCTATATCTATATCTATATCTATATCTATATCTATATCTATATCTATATGTTTATCTATATCTATATATCTGTATCAATATATCTATATCTATATTATCTATATGCACATATCTTTATGTATATATGTATATATCTGTATCTATATCTATAATTTCTATATTTCAATAATCTATACCTATATCTATATATCTATATATGTACATATAAATATATATATATATATATTTATATTTAAAGTAAGCATGCAGAGGCGTCTGTACAACGCGCTGCAGCGGAGAGCGACAAGAAATGCGGCTATAAAAAAATAGAGTAAATTATTACGTTGGGGTTTAATGAAGAAGATGAACAGATATTTTTTTGTGTTTTGTTTGTCTCAACAGATACGTCTTCCCTATTAATATGTTTGAAGATGCATCGGGCAGAAAGTCTGCACTTCTCATCGAAAACAGAATGATTATGCTGTTCCCCAGTCCCGATGTAAGAACAGAGGGTTTAGGGTTTAGGGTTTAGGGTTTAGGGTTTAGGGTTTAGGGTTTAGGGTTTAGGGTTTGAGGGAGAAGGGCTCCTTAGCCACCGTCTCTGAAGATGCAAGAGAAGGTCTAGGGTTTAGAGTTTATTAAGGGTTTAGACTTTAGGGTTTGGGGTTTAGGGTTTATGGTTTAGGGTTTACGGTTTTTACGACATAGGGTGTAGGGTGTAGGGTTTAGGGTTTAGGCTTTGGAGTTTAGGGTTTAGGGTCTAGGGTTTAGGGTTTAGGGTTTAGGGTTTAGGGTTTGTACTGCGTACAGGCGACGGATCCCATTTTGTGTTTCTCCGCTAACGAATGCGAAGTGCAGCCCGTCATTGCTCAGAGGAAACTTCGGGTGTATGTAAACGTAAGCATTTCACATTAGGGTTTAGGGTTTAGGGTCTAGGGTTTAGGGTTTAGGGTTTAGCCCGTGAAGTTGAATTTTGATAAAAGGAGGAGTAACAAGAATACGAAGTCTATTTATTTATAAATGAGCCATTAACACTTTATAATATATATATATATATATATAGGTATATAGATATTGATATATATTATATATATTATTTTTAATGCCTCAGTAGTAGAAGTATTTCCTTTACTATTGTTGTTTATTATTATTGTTATTATTATTGCTGTTGTTGCCTCTATTTATTATTATTATTATTATTATTATTATTATTATTTATTATTATTATTATTATTATTATTATTA
>NW_013549847.1:4115-12920 GCF_000499425.1 Eimeria acervulina
TATTATTATTATTTATTATTATTATTATTATTATTATTATTATTATTATTATTATTATTATTATTATTATAATTGTCTCCCTGCAGAGAAACACAAGGAAGGAGCAGCGCATAGACTTTATTTTGCCGCTTGCAAAAGATTTAGACAGGTGGGTATATCTTTTTTATTAAACATTTCAGTGTACATACACCTGAATTTTATATATATATTTGCATTTAGAGTTAAGGCATATAATAGCTCTTTTTTTTTAAATATGCTGCATGTCTGTCTTCCCTCTGTCTGATATCTATCTATCTATAATTATTATCCTTGTTGTTTGAATGATATTTCTTTTGCTTCTTAACAGCACCAGTGCTTCTTTATATTTATCTTTAAATAAATAATAATGCCTATATCTTTGCTTCTTTTCTTTTAGATATGCAGCTGCATGTCAAAGAGATTCATTCCCCGAAGCAGTCGTAGGGAAGCCGATGGAGAAGCTGAGTATACCGTAAGTATATTAAAGTTGTTTTTATTTATTTTGTGTGTTTTAAGTATATTAGAATTGTTTTTATTTATTTTGTTTGTTCTAAGTATATTAATTGTTTTATTTATTTTGTTTGTTGTAAGTATATTGCTTCTTTTTATCTATTTTACTCGTTTATTCGTACAACACAAAACAAAAACACAACTTTATAATAATAATAACAATAATAATAATAATAAATAATATAATAATAATTAATAATAATAAATAATAATAACAATAGTATTCAGCTGTTTATTGCATTGCTGCTGCTTCCTTCAGGTTCGTTTTGTGTAGGAAGGGGCTGATGGCGATTTATAAAAATAAATTTGTAAGCAGAAAAGTCTTCAGAATCTCGTTGCCCTTAACTGCTGCTGTTGCTGCTGCTGCTGTTGCTGCTTTTGCTGTTGCTGTTGCTGCTGCTGCTGCTGCAGCTGGTGTCGCTGCAGCTGCTGGTATTGCTGCTGCTGCGGGTGATTCTGTTGTTGCCGGGTGCTGCCGGTTTCGTTGCTCGTGCTGGAGTTGTTTGGACTGTTGAGGCTGCTGCTGCTGCTGCTGCTGTTGCTGCTGCTGCTGCTGCTGCTGCTGAATGCATGCAGCACACGCACGCGGAGGTAACGATAGAAGTGTCTCGTTACAGTTTTTCTGAAGAGGGGCCGGCGTATTGCTTTACGAGTTTGGAGGGGAAGGTAAATAAAGAAATAGAGTAAAAGGAGCAGCAAATATAAAGTTGTAGCGTATACAACAAGACAGCAGCAACATAAACAAAGAAACAAATGCAGAAATATAATTTATTTATTTTATTATTCTTCGGATGCGAATGCAGGATCCGCCAAGGAAAGTAACGGTAGCAGCTCCAGACTCGCGAGAGAGGTAAGTGCATGCAAAAAGACTATTATATATCTCTGCATGCACCTTTGGGGCTTTGTTCGTCTTCTACCCACATGAAGTATTTTAGTAGACAGACGCCCCGTAGACGCGCTAATTGCCGATGTCGCTCGCTTCCAGCTGCTGTTGCTGCTGCTGTTGCTGCTGGTGCTGGTGCTGCTGCTGTTACTGCTGGTGCTGTTGCTGCGGCAGTTATTGCTGCTACTGCTGCTGTTGTTGTTGCTGCTGCTGCTGCGTTTCGGTGCCTTCTTTGGTCTCCTGTCCTTACACATGATGCTTGTTTGAAAAGAAGGGAATAGATCTTCAGCTTATTACGAAGGCTCCTCACATTTTTGCATGCATGCATGCATATTTTTGCATGCATGCATGCATATTTTTGCATGCATGCACATTTTTGCATGCATGCATGGATGCATGCATTCTTTTTTGCATATTTTTGCATGCATGCAGGTGGGAATTTGCCTTGAAGTTGACTGGCTTTAAGCCGTTTTCTTCAGTGCAGCTTCCGCGATTCTTTCTTCCTCAAATAATGTGAGTAATGCAAAGGGTTTTATTTACTGTCTTTCTTTCATCTTGTTCTGTTTCCTGTGCTTCTCTGTTAATGTCTATATATATATATATACATATATATAAGTATATATATATATATGAAAAGGGTTTTATTTGCCTTCTTTCATTGTTGTTTTTCTGCTTGCTTTTTATCTGGCAGTATTTCTTTCCCCGCGTATCTCTGTGAATGTCTATATATATATATATTTATATATATATATATATATTTATATTTATATTTATATTTATATTTATATTTATATTTATATTTATATGAAGTGGGTTTTATGTGCCTTCTTTCATTGTCGTTGTTCTGCTTGCATATATGGTAATAAATATTTCTGTATGTTTCTCTATTAAAGTCAATTGAGTTGTTGCTGTTCGTACGTTAAAGTGTAGCTGCTGAAGAAAGCTTCTTTCTGAGTTTTGTATATGCCTTCAGTTACGGCTTTGTTTCCGAAGAAGCATGGGAGTTAAGAAAAGACGGTTTCTTAGGTAATGCAAGAGCTGCCTTAGGCTTGTGGAACCTGCAAAGAGAGCCTAGGAGCTTTGTTACACATACAGACGCTCAAAGTCATCGTTCGCCACCTTGTACGGAGTCAGGGAGTTTCTAATGCTTCAATTTCTATGATTTTGTTGCATGCATGCTTGCTGGGGCCCCAGCTACCCGCTTCTTGCATGCGCCTAACTCAGCTTTTTTTCTGCTTCTTTTCCTTTATATTTACCTTCGTTTGGAGTTCATTCAAACGCCTAGAGGCACCCCTTGACCTTCTGCATTAAATAATGAAGCTAAATATAGGCCCAACGTACAGCAACAGCTTCAGCTGTGTCTACAAGTCCGAAGAAATAAAGTTTTGTAGGCGTTCAAGGCAGCACATGAATAACAGAAATTGTTACTGGTCTTTCCCTTATAATAATAATAATAATAATATAATAATAATAATAATAATAATAATGTATTATTAAGAGATGCATGTATTCTTTTGATTCTCTTAATGAGGAGTATGTCAATATATATTCAAATAACAGACATACAGAGCCTTCTCGAGAAGAAAGAGAAACAAAGAGAGCTCTAAATAGCGGTGCCAAGGGCGATAAGTAAATAAATAATAAGGCTTCATACAAATCAATCAATTCTTAGGGAAGTGAGATCTAACAATTTCTTCAAAACTTCTTCATCAATTCTTCACAGAAAACATGCACTCTGTTTTATTGCAGAAAAACAAACGCTAACTTTTTCTTTGCAAATGAAGCATTCTTAAACATATATATATATTATTATAATATATATATATATTATATAATATATAATATATATAATATTATATTGTATGTTTCCTTACTAGCTCATTGCTTAGAGCTATGGGCGTATGTTGAACTGCTGCTGCGAATTTGAATTTGCAAAATGCAGAAAAAGTTTGATTTAAACTTTTTCTGCATTTTGCAGTTGAATTTAAAAGTAAATTAAAAGTCTGTCTTAATAAATATTACTGCTGTTACTGCTATGATTCCTTTCAAGAAGAACAAAGAAAAACAACATATTGTACAGAAACGAGAGGCAAACAATAAAGATATGTTTATTTGTTTTGCTTGCAACAAACAAAGCAGAAAAAAATAAGTTTTCCTTTCATAAGAGGAGCTCAATAACTATGAAATTCCTATTCTGTAGAACATCATTAGAGAGATTAAATAGAGATTAAATAAGCAAATAAACAAATAAACAACAACTTAGTTTGAATATACATAAATATATATATATATATATATATATGTATATATATATGTATATATATATGAAAGTATAGAAAGTGTATATTAAGCTTCTCTTACAGTCAGTAAATGATGAGTCTTCTTTAGCATTTATTTGATAACCTCCATTAGGTATTTTTACGTGCATGCATAATAAACGTAGATAAAGATTATATATATATATAATCTTAGATAAAGATTATATGTATATAGATTATATGTATATATATATATATATATCATGCGAATATATTAATAAGGCATCTTTATCTATGCATAGTAAATATATATATATATATATATATTTAATATGTAGATTCATACACAGGAATATTCTTGCAGCATGTAGAGTATGGGTAGAAGGCGTATTTTTATGTGTATGCATAATAAACTTAGATAAAGATGTTACATTAATATATTTGCATAATATACATATTAGATTATATATATTATATTATATATATGATATATAATATATATTATATATAATATACTTTTTACACATAGTGGATGCATTATGCACATGATATAGACTCTCTGAATAGGTCTGTTTAATATACATAATATACAAATAAACATTGTAAATAAATAAACATATATCTAAATTCAATTATTTATTTATTAATAAAATATAATTATATTATTTTAACAAGATAAAGCTGCGTCAGGGATAATAATGCGGTAAACTCAGTCAGCGGGCCCCTGGTATACCTGTTTGTGAAGGGCCCTTAGTTTGAGTATTTTCTGCAGTTTTTCTGTTAAATTATTGCATTTTTTTGTTTTTTTTGTTTATTTTCTTTTATTTTATCTTCTAAGAAGGAGAACAATGTGCGTATGTTGCTGCTTTGTCTGCGGCTATGCTGGGCGTGCTGCAATATAAGGCAGAGGCCCCACCAAATTTTTGAGCATTGTCTATGAGGGCTCTCTCTTATTCTTCTTCTTCTTCTTTTCATTGAGTCTATAAACATTAACTCTAATTAAATATGATGACTTTGTCTGCTCCGGCAGCTCCTCCTCTCTGGTCTGCTGCAGTAGCAGACGCTGTTGAGGGCACAAGAGGCCTTCATTCCTTAATGCTGCTGCAGCAGCAGAAGCAGCAGCAGCAGCAGCAACAGCAGCACCAACAGCAGCACCAACAACAACACCAACAGCAGCGGCAACTGCAGCAGCAGCAGCAACTGCAGCAACTGCAGCAGCTGCAACAACTGCAGCAGCAGCAGCAGCAACCCTATAGTACCCTCCAACGCTGCGTGGGTGGTCTCCACAGCCAAGATCGGCAGCAGCAGCAGCAGCATCAGCTACGTCACGAGCAGCTGCAGCAGAACTTGAATATTCAAGCAGCACTGCTGCTGCGGCGTGCAGCAGCTGAAACAGCATCTGGCTCTGCTGCTGCTGCTGCTGCTGCTGCTGCTGCTGCTGCACGGGAAGGGGAGATGGGATCCTTCCCTATAAATGCAGAGATGATGGATGATGAGGCTGTTACGCTGCAGCTGTTGGGCGAGGTAGAGCGCAGAGGCAGCAGCAGCCGCAGCAGCAGCAGCAGCAACAGCAGCAGCAGCAGCAGCAGCGATAGCTCTCTTCCGCTTATTATTGAAACTTCTAATGAGTCAAGCAGCGATTCAGAACCTGATGCAGATTGGGCAGAGCTGACGCTGGAGGAAGCAGCAGAAGAAGGCGGGGGCTTTAGTTATTACAGCCTTCCTCTCATGTCTGCTTCGCAGCAGCAGCAGCAGCAACAGCAACAGCAGCAGCAGCAGCAGCAGCAGCAGCGAGAGTACCACCATCTTATGCCTGCTGCTGCGGGGGCCCCTTTGTCCGTCTCCAGGCATCAACAAATGCAAGAGAGAGCGCGGTGAGGCGTCTGTAGCTGCACCTGCAGCAGTTGTTGCTGCTGCTGCAGCAGTTGTTGTAGCTGCTGCATCTGGTATCCTTGCTGCAGTTGCTGCTGCAGTTGCTGCTGCAGCTGCTGTTATGGCTGCTGCAGCTTGCGTTCCTGATGCAGTTGCTGCTGTTGTGGTGTATATACCTCACCTAGTGTTGCTGCTGCTGCCTCAACTACAGCAGCTGCTGCTGTTGCTGCTGCCTCAACTTGAGAAGCTGCTACTGTTGCTGCTGCTGTTGCTGCTGCTGCTGCTGCTGCTGCGATTGCAGGGAGGAATTCACAGCCGTCCCTGCTGCAGTCTGCGGTGCGTCTTTTTGCTGCTTCTTTGTGGTTGTTGTTTGCTTTTAATTAATTTACTGATAACGCAAACCCTTAACCCTAAACCCCAAACCCTAAACATACTGACAAAGCAAACCCTAAACCCTAAACCCTAAACCCTAGACTTCACGTGGTTGTGTTTTGTTTTGCATGCCCTGCAGCACACCGTAAATACCCTACACCCAGAGGAAGCCCTTCCGCTAGTCAGTTCAGAAGGCCAGCTGCAGCGCAGCAAGAACAGCAGCAGCAGCAGCCGCAGCAGCAGCAGCAGCAACAGCAGCAACAGCAGCAGCAGCAGAGTTTTTCGTTTGTGCGGGGGTTGGCAACGGCCTTTAAGGAGAAGATTTTTGATGTAGTTAGGCCGGAGGCAAAGGGAGAGTTGAAGAAAGAGACCCTAGATAAACCAAATGAAGAAGCAGCAGCAGCAGCAGCAGCAGCTGCTGCTGCTGCTGCTGCTGCTGTTGCAGAGACACCGGGAATTGTTGCGCTACAAATGGGGTTGCTCCATTTGTCTAGAGAAGAGAAGAGACTAAGAAGGCGGCAGACAACAGCATTAAAGCAGAGATCAGCATCAGCAGCTTCCTCTAGCAGCAGCGCGAGTGAGAGCAGCAGCACAAGCGGGACGCCCAGAACAGGGAGCAGCAGCAGCAGCAGCAGCAGCTGCTGCAGCAGCAGCAGCGGTTGTAACAGGAGCACCAACGGGAAGCAAAGAAACCGCATTCAATCAAGCAGCTCCTCTATCTTGAGGTGTACAGACACCGGAAGTATGCGCACAGTTCGCCGCTGTATCTCTTCCCCTACTTTTGCTGCATTTATTTCTTCTTTACCCTCAAATAAAGGAGAAAGAGATCAGCTACAGCGACGCAGAGCAGCCAGCAAACAATACTCATTAACAAGGTCTCTGCTGCAGCAGGCAGAAGACGCATCACAACCCAGCCCCCCCACTGCAACAGACACAACAGCAGCAGCTGCAGCAGCAGCAGCAGAAGCAGAAGCATCTTATCCTTCGGCTATCCACGCTGCAGCGAAGGGCCCTGCATGCATGCATTGCAGTGGAGGGGAGAGCAGGGGACAAGCTGCTGCTTCTACTGCTTCTGCTGCTTCTGATGCTTCTGCAGCAGCAGCAGCAGCAGCAGCAGCAGCAGCAGCAGAGCGGGGCCGTCTGCAGCGGGAGCAGCGAGCCCTCGATGCTGCTGCTGTGCTGCAGCAGGAGAGAGAGCGGCAGGAGCTGCAGCGCAATGTACTGTGGTGGTTTGCAAGCGATATATTAATGCCTGAGTGTTAGTTTGCTGATGAAGGCTGTCTTTCTTTTTCTTTAATCTTTAAACTCCAGACACATGCAATAATGCAATAACCTTCGATACAAAAAGAATTCACAATCATGCATGCACATCAAATATATATATATATTTGTTTTGTGTACACCATCACAAAGCAAAGCTCAGCTCGCGGAGAAGACGTTATATATATAAGTTAAATACGTATATATGCATATATATATATATACGTATATGTATTATATATTAATATGTAGTTTAAATATATATATGTATCTACACATATATATATATATATATATATATATATTATATAGATCAGTATATATATAGTTATAGATATATAGCTCACACACACATATATATAATATATATCGATATGTATATATATACATATCTAATTATAGATATAATACTTTATTATTAGTGTATACGCAGTATTGAATATATCCCCTGTAGATATTTTATTTTTATAAATGGATTTCTTTACTTTAATAACAAAACAAAAAGGCATTTTGTATCTATTATAATATTCTAGTAATAAATACGCACTTATTGTTAGGTTGTGATGATATTATAATTATATTTCAGCTATAAATAGAATATATAATTATAATTATTTATTGCAGTTATAATGTAATTATGCTTCTGTAGTAAACTCCGCTCATCAAGGGAAAGACCGCCACAGATATATATCGGAAGACAGCCCCAAAAAATGGTGCCCACCCCATGCGTTCATGCGCATGCATGCATGCATGCATGCATGCACGCGTGTTTCTTGCTTGCATGCATTCATGCATGCGCGCATGCTTGTTTACATGCATGCATGCATGCATGCATGCGTACATGCTGCATGCATGCATGCATGCATGCATGAGAAGAGAGACGTTCAGGGCCCCGGTCTCATATCATATACACTTGATGGGCACTGCGTAGGGAGTGTTGCAGGGGCTGTGCATGCACAGTCTAAAGGGTAAGAAGATGCGAAATAAAGAAAGAAGTATTTATTTTGTTTTATTTTTGTTTGTTTTACTGGCCTTTATATTGCTCAGGGATATAATCTTCAGGGTTTACATCAACTCCTCTCCACTTCTTTGCTCGCCGAGCCTCAAGGTATTGTGCGTAGGCGTGATGATCTAATTCAGGTCCAAAGTAATGCCATCTAAGAGCAGCAACAACAAAAACAAAAAAGAAGAAAAAAAACAACTGGTTATACGTATATTTATATTCATTTATTCGCATGCATGCATGTATTTATGTATGTATGCATGCATGCATGCATGCATGCATGAATAGTGAAGAAATAAGAAGGAATTCAGTGCAAATATGGACAGAGAAAAGGAAGAAAAAAAAGAATAACGAAAAAGAATTTAAAATATAAACGCAACAGATACCACAGACAGCGACGAGTGTGCGTTGTATTATATATATGTATATATATATTATATATATTACATATATTATATATATTATGTAGGTACTATATATACGTATATACGCATATTACATATTATATATATATTATACCTATATGTATATAATATGTATATTATATATTATATAAACATTATATTACACATATAATATAAATCATATATTATGCATATATATGCATATATATATATATATATATATAT
>NW_013549847.1:13020-43659 GCF_000499425.1 Eimeria acervulina
TATATATATATATATATATATATATATATATATATATGTATATATATATATATATATATATAAGTGCTGCGTGTAAGGATCGGACTTGAAGTTTTTCCAGTAATCTTCTCTATCGATGATTTGCTCCATGGGTTCAAATCGATTCATATAAAAAATAAACAAAAGAATAGGCAGTGCGGGAGCAGCAACAGAGCAGACTGCCATTAAAAGAAAACGAAATTGAGGCCATGCAGCCTGCAATAACTGCCGAAAAGTATATTCTTTATAGCAATTTTCTGTGTCAAAAAAGACAGAAATATCTCCATGAGTTGGGGCGTATATCGAAGGTGTTGTGAAATTCAAATATTGATATCCTAAGAAAATCATACAAACAAACATGAATGAATAGAGCAATAAAGACAAGGAAAAACGCAGGAAAGCAGAGAAAAAAGAAGAAATATACATTTATATTTATCTTTTAAATATTTTTACCCCTTTTATTCTTCTTATTTCTCTTTAGTTTACCCTACCTGAAGTCATAGGCACTCGTGAAACCTTATGGCTAACAAACTTATGAGAGCTTATCTTGCGCATATCCATTCCCTTCCAAGGCTTCTTTGCTCCACAGTCTGCTCCTTCTGGATGAAATTGAGGATTATCTGGACTAAATGATTGAAGAGGTGCAGGAGAAAAGAAAAAACGAGGTGAAGTTAGGCGAAAAAATCCGCCTGCCGCAGAGGCGGCGCTGCCGGTGCCGCTCCGCAAGAAAACCCTCATTATATACCCTTTCAAGGGGCTCTTGAGGTGTATAGACAACTCCTGTTTCTTTATTTTACTTTTATTAATCTCTTTATTCAATTTATATCTATCAAAAGAACAAAATAATACTCCAACTGACCACGCAGACCGCTGCGCAGCCAACTTCACTGCATGCGTCAACCAGTTAACGGAATTGCATCGAATGAATTAAGCATTAAACATTTAAATAATTATTATTCTTTCTATTTTTTGACATTATAATCACAAAAATATCATAAAATATATCTAAAAACTCTCTCCTCTACTCTAAATAAAACAACGCTAACTTAACACGGTTTGCCTTACCAACGGCTGCTGGGGCCTCTCCTCTCTGTCTAACCTTTTCTTACGCCCCTGCAAAAACATAAAGTAAAAGAAACATTAATATTATTTATTATTATTTATTATTATTATTGTTAATTATTATTATTTATTATTATTATTAGTTGTTGGAGTAGCAGTAGTATGAGTATATGCAACTTTAGAATGAAGGAATTAGCTGTGTACGCTGCATCTTGTACTTTATCAAGTTAATCTTATATTTATGTACATATACAATATATACAATATATACAATATATATGTATATGTATATATATGTATATATATATATATACATATATATATGTATGTATATGTATATATATATATATCCATATGCGAATATATATAATATTTGTACACTTTCTTCACACATTCATACACATGCATGAAAAGCATACATATAAAATATATATATATATATACTTATACATATTTATATATATTTATATATTCTGTCTAGTGTTCGCACAATGCACGCATCAAGAGGTTTTTTACTCCTGTTTGCGTCTGCATGCGTTGCAGCAGCAGCTGCTGCTGCAGTAGTAGCCTTAGCTTACAGCATAAGGGATATTTCCAGGCTCAGCCGCCGCCGCCGCCGCCGCCGCAGCAGCAGCAGCAGCAGCAGTAACCTTAGCTACCAGCATAAAGGACATACCCACTGAACCCTTTACTACGATACTGCTGCTGCTTTATCTAATAAATAAAGCAAAGGAATATTGAATGAATTTGGAAGGCAAACAAAAGCCGAAAACAGCAGCAAGTTATTTCGGTAGATGTACAGAGAAAGAAAGGATGAATTTGTTTATTTTATTATTATTTATTATGCTGATGAAGACCTTAAACAGAATTTAGTGCATTTTAAATATTGCTGCTGCTGCAGGCAGCAGCAATGCGCCGCCCTTCGTCTCCTCAGCCGTATCAATGATGCCAGCGGCAGCAGCAGCAGCAGCAGAAGCAGCAGCAAATGCAACATTAAGGCGTAGAGAAGAATAAGGAGTCGCTACAAAGAAATATAGACAATATATATATATATATTTATATATATATATAAATATATATAGGGGATCCACCTCTTGTAACATAAATATACGTATATATCTATATCCATATATATATATATATGTGCATATATACATCTATATGTATAAATATATATATATATATATATGTCTGTGTTTTATAGAAGTTGTTTCTGATTGCCTTTACGTGTGGAGGGCTACTGCAGAGACAGTTTGACGCCAAGACGCCTGAACATTTTCCTCTTCTACTTTGAGCCTATTCAAATTCTCTCTCGTCTTTTTATTACGCTCGCTGCTTGCAGAAAGCCATGGTGTTGTACGCTGTACATATATATATATATATTATATATATATATTATACATTTGTATACCTACAAATATATAAATATATATGTATTATATGCATAATGTATTATCTCTATACATATATTTTATATACAAGCCTCGCTGCATAGAAAGAGAAGCTGAAGAATAATAATAGCGTTTGCGGTGTACGTACACCTGAAGGCAGCGGCAGGTAGAAAGCCGCACCATGCAATTATTACTATTAATTAATTAATTAATCGATTAATTAATAATAATAATAATTATATTTAATAGTAGAAAGTTTGGAGTACTATTTGTTGTTATATTTGAACAATTTTCGCTTGAAACAGCGACAGAAGAAAAACAATAAAAGTTTTGCTGGCTGTCCTTGAAGAAGGATTTGCACAAACAAAAACAAAAACTTTCACCGCCTTTTGGCGAGCACAATTGCAATAAACGAAATATAAATATCATCAATAAGGCTGCTGTCAGCAGCACATGTTGCTGCTGCTGCAGAAACTTAGACCTGCTGCTCCTCGAGCCGCTGCCGCTGCCGCTGCTGCTGCTGCTGCTGCAGCTGCTGCTGTTGTTGATAATAGGCTGAGGCTGCTGCTGTTGCTGTTTCTGCTGCAGCATATTACAGCCCCTCCGTCGAATAAAAAATTAATTGCATGCGGGCAGCCAGCCGCACCATCTATAGTCCAGCAAGGCTCCAGCTGCTGCTATTGCTGCTGCTGCTGTTGCAGTTGCTGCTGTTGTTGCTGCTGCTGCCATTTGAAAGCTGCATTTACCCTCTACTATTTTTGCGTATTTATGGCTGCTCCTGTGTGTTCTGTAAGATGCGTTGCAGATGTTCGTGGTGTTGCGGAAACCCCTGCTGCTGCTGCTGCTGCTGTTGCTGTTGTTGTTGCTGCTGCTGCTGCTGCTGCAGGAGAGCAAGAGGAGCTGCAGAAATAAGAGTTCCGTCTGGTGTAAGTATCTGAGGCTCCATATCTGTGAAGTTTTGAGCTTCAAAGCGTGCATCTTCTTGAGCAAGGAAGGCAAGCTCACCTATAGCAGTTGCAGGTCTAGGAAGCAGCCTTAAGCAGTAAGTTAACGAGAACTCAACAGCAGCAAAGACATGAGATGTAAAGTACTTGAAGAATGTCTTTCCATGCAGAGGCTTATACTGCTCTATAACCTGACCTACAAGTGTTTTAATTGTTTGTTTAAGCCGTATAAAAGTTCGTGCCTTTAACTCTGATGCAAGTCTTTCTCCTTCTCTTTCATCAGCAGCAGCAGCTTTAATTGCTTCTTCTTCTTCTAAAGCTTTTCTTATCTGAGGAAGGCAGAAAGATATCCATGCCCTTCTTATTACACTTGAAACATCATCTAAAAACATCGCTAATACTTGCATGCGAGATAAGGAAGCCCCAGGCGTAAGCTCAGTGCCGTCTAAGCCGCCGCTGCCTCTCAGCGCTCTGAACGGCACTACACGCCCTACTGAAAGCCCCAGCAATAAATCTTCCTCTGTTCTGCAGCAGCAGTAGCAGCAGCAGCAGCAGCAGCAGCAGCAGCAGCAGCAGCAGCAGCACATAGCAGCAGCACATAATAGAAGTACATTGCAGCACCAGCAGCAGCAAAAAATTGCACCAAAATACACCAAAAATACAAACAGCAGCAGATAATTGCAACAGGAAAACAAACAGCAGCAGAAGCAAACAGCAGCAGCAGCAAACAGCAGCAGCAGCAGATGCACAAACTTAAACAGCAGCAAGCTTAAGGAAACCAGCAGCAAATCCAACAACTGCTGCAGCAGCAAACCGCCCAACGCCAACATAAAAATAATACAGAGAGAACAAAAAGCAATAATGCAAGGCACAGCATGTAAGAGAAGAAGAGGAATGCTTGCAGCAGCAGCAGCAGCAGCAGCAGCACAGTAGTAGTTGCAGGAGTAGAAGTGGCAGCAGCAGCAGCAGCAGCACTAGAGCTTCTTTTTGTAGAACAAAGAGGAAGAGACATCAGCCATTCAAAAGGAAGCTGTACGTGCATGCATAGTGCATGCACATTGCATGCAACATGCTTGCACATTGCATGCGCATTGCATGCACATTGCATGCATATTGCATGCATATTGCATGCATATTGCATGCACGTTGGCTTACGGGGTGTCAGGCACCGAAGGAAAAGGAATGCGTTTTGCTTCTCGTGAATCTGCATCTCCTTCATTTGCTGCTGCATGCAACGAGGCAGCTGTACATACAGCCCACAGAATAACAAGAAGACCAAGAGAGAAAGAAGGGAGCACTGCGTGTAGCCTCATCGCTGCAGCAACAGAAGAAGAAGACGCTGCAGCGGTAGAACACAGCAGCAGCAGCAGCAGCAGCTGCAGCAGCAGCAGCAGCAGCAGCAGCAGCAGCAGCAGCTCTTTTTTCCCCTGATATCGCGCCTGCTCCTGCTGGTTCTCAGCTGAATCTTTTAATACAAATTTGTTGTTGAGTTAGCTCCCTATATATACATATATACATATATATACATATATATATGCATGTATATATATATCTTTTATAAAGAAACAAATAAAGAAAAAACCTTATGACTCGCAGTCTAACAACGCTAGGCCCACAGGGGGGCCCCTAAAGGCTTGGAGGGAAGTCTTCTTCATGCCTGTTAATGAATGCATGCAAATAAAGAATATTATATTTTAATCTGATAATTATATATGCAGATATATCTGCCTCCCTCCTCTTAATAATATAAATATCAGAGGCTGCGGGCTGCGCCCGTCTTCTGCTGCTGCAGGAATGTTCAAGAAAAAGCAGCGCATGCAGCACTTTGTTTATCTGAGAGAAATAAAAGAAATATACACAAAGAAGGGGAAGAAGCAGAGCTATTTGTTGCTGCTGCTGCAGCAGCAGCAACAACAACAACAGCAGCAGCAGCAGCAAGCAGGGCCCCTAATGAAGTGCTGCTGCACGAGGACTAAGTATATCTTTTTGTTGCTGCAAGAGAAGAAGAGATATAGATATGCATTAAATAATATTAAAAAAACAAAAAACACTATTATTTAAATTAATATTGAAAGAGAACAAATCAATTAATTTATTATTTGCATGCAGAGAGACGATATATACATAGCCAGCCCCATCGAGCGGTAAGGGGGGCAAGCAGCTGCTTTTCTGTTTCTTTTTTTCTATGTTTTCTTCTTTTAAGAGTTAATTCTTTAAAATTAAAGCGTTTAAAGACATAAAAAGCTGACAAGTATGCAATTACTGCTTCTTTTGTATATATACAGCGGAGTCTCGCGCTTGTTGCTCTGAGAGTGTAACACACAAAGTGTAGAGCTGTACATACAGCTGTCGTCTCTTAGTTTCTTTGTCTTCCTTCTTCTCTCTTTCTCTTTATTTTTTGTTTATTTATATTTATCTACGACAGGGGGTTGCTCCGCGGCTCCTCTCACCTCTCCCCTGTCTTTGTTTTCGTTACGCTCCCGCTGCAGCTGCTGCAGCTACTGCTGCAGCTACTGCTGCTGCTGCTGCTGCTGCTGCTTCGTTTCTCTCTTCTCAGTCTCAGGCAGCTGAGCTCTACTAACGCATTAACTAAGGAGGCTCTTTTGGGGTCTGTTGTCTTCCCTTTGCTTCTCTGTGTGTGTCGGTGGTGATGTATCTTTGAGGTGTATATACAGCTGCGTCTTCGTTATTTATTTGCTTTATACCAAACTCTGCTCTTATTTTTATTGAACTGCAGCATGTTGTGTTTCTGCTGCTGATGCCCGCGGTCATGGAGGCGGTTCGCCGACCCCTCACGCAGGCGGCACCAGCAGCAGCAGCAGCAGCAGCAGCAGCAACAGCAGCAGCAACAGCAGCTCCAGTAGCAGTAGCTGCTGCTGCTGCTGGTGCTGCTGCTGCTGCTGTTGCTGCACCCAACCCACGAGCAAACGGTAGCCTTGTTTCAGACTGCTGCTGCTGCTGTTGCTGGCCTGAGGAGGCGATTCAATCTGCAGCAGCTCTTCTTGAAGCCATTGAGGCCCTTCCCCACAGCAGCAGCAGCAGCAGCAGCAGCAGCGACCAGCAGCTTCAGCAGCAGCAGCAGCAGCAGCGAGGCCCCGTCTCTCCCTTTGTCTGCGCTCATCTACTTCATGAGGCCCTCGAGCTGCTTGTTGACGTCTTGAGGTGTGCAGCAAAACAAATTGCATGCAGAAACAGAAAAAGAAATTAAATATAAAAGATTAAAATAAATAAATTTATATATATTTAATCAGTGCAGAGAAACAAGCTGAAGTTGAGGAGGAGACAATACACCTGAAACAGCAGCAGACAGACAAACCGCAGAATGTTGCTGCTGCTGCTGCTATTGCTGCTGTTGCTGCTGCTATTGCTGCTGTTGCTGCTGCTATTGCTGTTTTTGCTGCTGCTATTTCTGCTGCTTGTTTATGTGCTTTTGTATCATCACTAATGTGTGTTATCTGTTGTTCCTATTATATATATTATAATCTACATATATATTTATAATATATAAATATAGATATAAAATATAAATATATGTATATATATATATATTTCTTGCTTTGTTTAGGGTGTACGGACAAGAAAGAGTGGTTCTGAGTTTTAATGGCGGTAAAGATGCCGTAGCAATTCTTCATCTATACAGAGCAGCACTTGTCAAATATGCTCGCCTGCAGCAGCAAGAGCAGCAGCAGCAACAACAACAACAACAGCAGCAGCAGCAACAACAACAACAACAGCAGCAGCACCATCAGCACCATCAGCAGCAACATCATCAACACCAACAGCACGAGCAGCACCAGCAGCAGCACCAGCAGCAGCAGCAGCAGGAACTGCAGCAGCAGCAGCAGCACAAGTGCTGCTCGCGCTGCTGTTGCTGCTGTTTGCCTGGCTTTTATTTGAAGAAGCCGCATGCAGTGTACTTTCACTCGGGAGCGAAAGAGTTCCCCCAAGTTGAAGAGTTTGTTCTTCAGACTGCCAGCCTCTTTGCTCTCAATGTTGAGTAAGCTTCGGCCTTCTTTATTATTTCTTTATTACTCTTTACTCTTTACTCTCTACTACTCTTTATTGTTTATTATTTACTCTTTACTCTTTACTACTCTTTATTGTTTATTGTTTATTCTTTACTCTCTACTACTCTTAATTGTTTATCATTTACTCTTTACTCTTTACTCTTTATTGTTTATCATTTACTCTTTATTCTTTACTCTTTATTGTTTATTGCTTATTGTTTATTCTTTACTCTTTACTCTTTATTCTTTATTCTTTACTCTTTACTTTTTATTGTTTTTTATTTATTATTTATTCTTTACTCTTTATTATTATTAATTCTTTATTCTTTATTCATTATTATTGCTATTATTCTTTATTCTTTATTCTTATTCTTTATTCTTTATTCTTTATTGTTACTATTATTCTTTATTCTTATTATTAATATTATTCTTTATTCTTTATTATTACTATTATTACTCTTATTCTTTATTCTTTATTCTTAATCTTTATTATTATTATTATTACTATTCATTATTCTTTATTCTTTATTATTATTCTTTTGTGTTGTTGGTGTGGGGACTGAAAATTGTTTGTCTTAAAGTTGAGTGAATTTGGCGCTTCTCTCTTATTATTCTTTTTGTTTTTGTTTTTGTTTTTGTTCTTCTTCTTCTTTTCATTATTATTATTATTATTATTATTGCCGTTGCTGCTGCTGCTGTTGCTGCTGTTGCTGCTTCCATCGCTGCTACCGTTGCTGCTGCTGTTGTTGCTGCTGTTATTACACTGCTGCTGCAACTTCTGTTCTTTACTGTTGCTGCTGCTGCTGCCTTTGCTGCTTCTTATCTTGCTGCTGCTGCTGCTGTTATGTTTGTTAGGGTGTATTACTGCGACTGGGCCTCCGGCATTCGCAATTTTCTCTCGCGGCAGCCACCGGGGCCTATTGCTTTCGTCTTAGGTAACTGCTGCTGCTGCTGCTGCTGCTGCTGCTGTTGCTGTTGATGTTCATGTTGCTGCTGATGCTGTTGATGTTGCTGCTGCTGATGCTGCTGCTGATGTTGCTGCTGCTGTTGCTGTTGTTGGTACTGCTGCTAGTGCTGCTGCAGAAGAATTGAGAATAATTTTATGCGTGTGCGAGGAGTTTGTTTATAGTATGGAGAGTGCGGCAGTGCATGCATTTGGAGTGTATGCGTTTCTATTTGTTTAATTTATTTAATTTATTTAATTTAATTTGCTTAATTTGTTTCATTATTTTGTGTATCAGTTTATTTGCTTTATTTGATTTCTTAGATTTCTTTGATTTCTTTGATTTCTATACTTTATTTAATCTTTTAAAGTATATTTTCTTTGATTTCTTTATTAAATACAGTTCATGTATTTCGTTTGTTTAATAGATTTCTTTATTGAATATATTTAATGGCGCAGGGACAAGGAAGACAGACCCGCAAGGTCTGCGTGAAAATCTGCAGCCGCTGCAGCCCTCAAGTCGGTGGCTGCCTGCATTTATGCGGGTGCAGCCGCTTCTTCAGTTTGACTATGGAAATATTTGGGGCTTTCTTCGCTCTTTTAAACTCCCGTATTGCACACTCTATGATCTGGGGTACTCCAGTATCGGCAAGTGCGTCAGCTCTATAGAATCCTCATTCATATAAACATATATATATATATATATTATATATATTTACATTTATATATGTATATATATGCATTATATGTATATATATGTATATACCTGCATGTATATATATTTATATTTTTATATTTATTAGTGGTTCAGCTGTATATGGACGGGTATTTCGGGTGTACAGGCATCTCACATGTATTGAGGCATTTCAGGTGTATGGGCAGTTCAGCTGCATATAGAAGCCCCAGTAGTATATATACACCTCATTAGTATATATACACCTCATTAGTATATATACAATTCAGTCGTATATAGATATCTCAGCTGTATATAGAGACGCCTGAAGTGTGCGGGAGTTTTGGGTATTTGTTATTACCTTTGCGGTGTAGTAACGGCACACTTGAGTTGAATATACAGTTGGGGTGTAGCATCACTTGAGGTGTATCCGCACCTATTGAAGGCGTAAAAATACACAGCAGATGCGCATGCGTTTGAATATTTGTGCTGCTGCATGCATACATGCATGTGTGCCTACGTTTGATGGTTTGTGTTGCTGTGTCTATACATACACGCATGCATGCATGCATGCATACATATATGCATGCGTTGGAGTGTATGTACAGCATGGAGAACACGGAGCCTAACCCGCTGCTGCTCGCTGCAGACAACGGAGCGCCGCTGCCAGCGTATGAACTCTTAGCTTGGGAAAAAGAGAGAGAAGGGCGACGTCCACAGCGAAGCAACGCTGCAGCTTGAGGTGTATATACACCTCATTTATCTTGAGGTGTATGTACACCTCATTTAGCTTGAGGTGTCTTCTGTCTGTCTGTACACCTCATTTAGCTTGAGGTGTCTTCTGTCTGTCTGTACACTTCAATCTCATGGAGTGTACGGAACGAGAAAAAGAAATAAATATTTGAATTATTCTTCTTGATGTTTATGCCGAACAGCCGGCACCCACTCGTACCCCTGTTATTCTCTGACAACGCATGCACCTCCACTGTCTGTTATACTAATACTTCTACTTCTGTTGAATATTTATTTTATATTCATTCGAGTATAAAGCTAGAGCTTGTGATGAGGCTTTATACACTTGTGTGTATTATACAAATATTAAACAAAGATTAACGCTAATTAAATTCTTCCTTGTCCTGAACTGCTGCGCATCTGTATATCTGTGCAGATGTTTATTTAGCTGTAGGAGGGTTATTGATGTTTGTATGGGTCTTGAGGTGCTTCTCTATATCTAGCTTTTGTCTATATGGAGATGCATGCACGTGCGTATAGACATTACTGCATCTAAGCGTAAGTCTGCAAACCTGTAAAAATATCCATTAAAAAAACATATTTTTGTTGCAGTGTACCCGCACTGACACCCACAAGCTGCATGCGTTTGTCTGTACAGACACCGCATGCGAAAGCTACGGGTGCGCATGCATGCATACATGCATGTATGTATGCATGTATGTATGTATGTATGTATGTATGTATATATGTATGTATGCATGCATGCATGCATGCAGCTCCATGGCTTCTGTTTGCTTCCTCGATGAGCTTAACATCATTTTCTCTGTCGAAAGCATGAACAGCCGGCGCATGCACAGGAGCTCTGCCGTCTATACACCTCAGCTGGAAGTCTCACTGAGGTGTAGGAACTACATCTTCTGTTTTTCTGAATAATTAACATTTTCCCATAGTTATTACAATATGCAGCTGTTATAACGACTCAGGGAATGTTCAATATATATATATATATATATATATCTGTATATATATATATATATATATGTATATATATATGTATATATATATATATATAGAGAGAGAGAGAGAGAGATAGGGAACAGATGACTGAACTTTGTATATATTT
Source organism: Eimeria acervulina (assembly GCF_000499425.1). Classification (NCBI taxonomy): domain Eukaryota; phylum Apicomplexa; class Conoidasida; order Eucoccidiorida; family Eimeriidae; genus Eimeria; species Eimeria acervulina. The sequence goes on from NW_013549847.1 coordinate 23,914, forward strand.
ACTGTATGAACAGCTAACGAGTTTTTTATACTTAGAAGGCATTCCGCTAACATTACCTGATATTATTTAATACAATATTGTGCAAAACAAACGCTTCATCGGCAGTTTGTTGCGCTGTCAAGCTCAGTATATATATATATATAATATATATATACATATATATATACATATATGTATACGGAGCTTGTGAAGCGCAGAACAAATGCTCGTGTTGTGTGTGTTTGCTTCCCAAAAAGAACAGAAAAAAGAATTGAATTTGAATTGAAGTGAAGCAACAAATAAAATGAAGGAAGAAAGCAAATTGATTTGCGGTGTATGTACACCGTAAGTTGAATATCAGTTTCGGCGTTCGCCTGCAGCATTGATGCATCTTTGTGCATGAATTTGCAAAGTTTGAGCTGAATTAATATCAGTTTTTTCTTTATTTTCTTTTTTCTTTTCGTTTTTTTCATCTATTACCTCCATTAATTCCTCAGCAAACGATCTAAAACTCTCCCGCTGCAGCATTTCATACAAAACGCTGAAACCTGCAGCTGGGCTTTGAACTGCTGCAGAAACCACCGTACGAATTGAAGACTGCAAATTAATATCGTGCAGCTCTGGGCGCGAGGAGAAGATTTCTGCAAAGGAGAGGAAAAAGCAAAGAAAAACGAATATCACGAGTGAGTAAAGAAGGAGAAAAGTAGCAATACAATACAGTAAAAAGAAACAGTTATTCATGCGTTCATTAAGAATAAAGACAGAGACAACAGCCACAGGCGGATGCCGCTGTATAGAGAGTATAAAATAATACACAAAGAAAAACAAACACAGCTAACAGCGACACAAAAAAATACTATTTTATAAAGATGAGTGCACGCAAACGAAGAAAAAGATAAACAAATAATAAACAAAGAAAAACGAAAAACCCTGCAGTAACGCCGCAAACAACAGGCCTAACGAAGCAGCGTCTGCTCAGACAACAACAACAACAGCAGCAGCATCATCAGCAGCAACAACAGCAACAGCAGAAGCATCAGCGGCATCAGCAACACCAGCATCAGCAGCAGCAGCAGCATCAGCAGCAGTAGCTGTAACTGAGCAAATAAGACTTACGAATAGCTGCACGTTCAGCAGCAGAGAGACAGCCAAACGCTCGCTCTATGAACGCCTGCGGTGTCTGTTGTCTGTATCTTTCTTTCTTAATTTCTTGCATATTCTCAGCTTCATCTTCAGAGACAGAAGTATCAGTGGAGTGCCCCTCTGAACTGTCGGACGTATCATCTGCGTCCTGTGGGCCCTCTTCCTGCTGCTGCTGCTGCTGCTGCAGATGCAGCTGCTGTTGCTGCTGCAGTTCTGCAGCATCAAAGCTGGTGCTGTTGAAGTTATCTGCTGTATTGTTTAAACATGTTTGAGCAATTGAATCTTCAGCTGTATGTACAGCTGAATAGACACCGGAGAGGGGAGGGCCTCCGGTGGGCCCTACGACGCCCCCAGTGCATTTCTTTTTTGTTTTTTCTGCTTCTTCTACTGCCAGAGAGTTCTTCACGTTTTGTTTGCCTTCACACGGTGTCTCCGTGTGCTGCTTATAGCAGCTAGTGCTGCAGAAGCGGCTGCCGCAGCAGCGAAATTTATACTTACCATCACCTTCCCCGCAGACACTGCATATGCCCTTCCTTCGGATATCAGCTGGTGCTGTTGCTGCTGTTGTTGTTGTTGCTGCTGCTGCTGTTGTTGCTGCTGCTGTTGTTGCTGTTCCGGGTGTCGTCGCTGTTGTAGCGGCCGATGCAGCAGCAGCAGCAGCAGCAGCAGCACCTCCCCGCCCTACCCCTCTCCCCCTGTAGCCCCTCCGCTGCCCAGGAGCCCCAAAACGGCCGCGAGGTCTGCCGTAGAAAGCCCCAGAGAAGCGAGAATTTGCATTATCAGCACCACTACCTCGAGCAGCAAAACCTCTATTAAATCTTCTGCTTCCTGATGTCATACCCCCTTCAAACCGCCCCTGGGAGGTGAGGGGGGTGCCGCCGCTCTGTGCAGAGCCTGAGGCGTTCATTATAAGACGAAGAAATGCATTACTTTAACTCAGAGAAATGCAGCCCCATGAATGCATGCATGGAAGGCTGAAGGGCGTATGTATGTATGAGCAAAGAGGTGAAGGAAGCTCAGCTGCTGAAAGGAAGAAAGAGTTTTTGGTTAAAATAAAAAGAAATACAATATTAATCATTATTATTATTATTATTGCTTTAACAATGAAGAATATTAGCTGAAAACGAGCAGTAGATGTTGCAGCGGGGCTGCATGCGATCGCCACCACCGCTGGACGGCGTCAAAGAATTCCATAGAAATTCGTGAAATATTTTACTATAAATAAATTTATTTTTATTTTTTATTCATTTTTAAGTTAATTTATTTTAATTTATTTGGTTCTGAAATCTTAACGCTTCACCGTTTTTCCAGCTGTGCATCGGCGGCTATCGACTGCCGCTCTGGTCGATGCTCTCTCTCTCTCTCCCTGGCGAGTTGAAGACTAGTTGAGAAGCCTCACGTAATAACAATAGTAATAGTAGTAGTAATAATAATAATAATATAAATAATAATAAGAATATTATTAATGTTAATAGTAATGATAATAATAGTAGCCGCATATGTAACAGGCTGTCGATGAGGCTGTCGATGAGGCTGGCGATGAGGCGAAGCCTTTCAGTATCGGGTTTTCAGAGAAGAGCTCTGCTGTACTTTTTTTATTATATTATTAGTACATTATATAATTTTGTCTCTACTTTATTATCTCTTTTTATACTATTGTTATATTGTTTCAGTACTTAATGATTGCTTTATTCAACTGCATCGATGCATTAATAGCCTACATTCTTTTGTGGTTTTTACTATTATATTAATACATTATATAATCTTGTTCCTCTTCTTTTGCCTATTTTTATATTATTTTTTAATTATTTCAGCACTATACAATTGCATTATTCAACTGCATCAATGTATTACGATATTACAAGGATATGTTAGCCCTCGCTTACCTGCAACAGCTTAAATAAGAAGAAGCCCCCAATCAACATTCTTACCTTCTCTGGCTTTAATTCCATAGGCCAAGCAGCAATATTCAATTATATATTTTCAGAAAAAATTTGAAATAATTCGTTTTGTGCAAACGCCTGTAATAGGCCTAATCTATACCGCAGTGTACGTACCGCTCTTGCGGTGGTATTTAAAGCGCAAGATATAAAAAAAAGCTTCTAGAGAGCCTCTTAAATGTATTACTAGACTTATTCTTTTCTTTAATTGAAGCATAGAACTAAAGATAAATGCATCATGGATTTCGCGCGAGAACACCCGTTCTTATCGCCCTCCTAATCTTGAGTATAAGCCTCTCCTTTGTAAGTGCCTCTTCATATTAAAAGCATAAACGCTTAAAGTTTACAAAGCCTTTTAGCTGTTCAGGTTTAGACAGGCTGCTATTAAGGAGAATGCAGAACCCGCTCTAGTCTTGTTGCTGCATAGAAGAGGGGGCTCCTGGTCTCTTCCTGATTAACTCTCTCCTACCTACGATGTATAAATAAATATAGTCTCTTTCTTCACTCTTTCCGTACTCACTGTAGACTCTAAAAAGCAACTGAGAATCACCCCGCAGCTATTTGTATCCTACTTGGATACGGGGAGATCATGAAAAAAGAAGGACTTTGTACTGCAAGTTATTAGAGGTACATCATGAACTGCAAGCATCTTTATAAGAATAAACATCAGAGAGAAAACAATAAGATATGCGGAGGTTTCTCTTTCTCTTCTCTGAGGCTCTGACACTAATAACGTATCAGCATTGCAAACATGCAACTCTCTCCGCTAGCTTATCAAGAAGGTATTGATATATGTGTATCTCCACGCTAAATAGTTATTCGAGATATATTATAGAAAAATTACAATAGCTTGTCTGCGGGGTACGCAGGATATGTCAAGACGTAAACCAATCCGGATATAGAAGAAAAACGATGCATCTAAAACCCTAAACCCTAAACCCTAAAAGCCTGTTCGTCAAGTTCACAGGCATGTGTCGATAGCTCACCAACAGCGCCGGACAGTCAGAGTGATATTTCGTCTTTTGAGTTCGTTTTCTTCTATAAAAGCCAAATAATAAATTGAAATATAATTTAATATTACTACAAATGGAGTTTAGAAAGGAAAAAAAAGTTTGTCTCGAAGCTCTTCTTGAGGACCGCCGACTGGTCAACCGTGAAACCAGGCCCGCACAACTTTTCGTTCGAAATGCTGTGGACTAGTTTAAATTCCTTTCAAGTTTAATTCAGTAAAAGCTATTACTATTGATTTATTATTTAAGAATTAAACAAAGGAAAAGGAGTAATTCAACCTATTTTCTCCTTGATTCCCCCGAGTCACCTCGAGGAAACCGCGCGGCGTGGTCAGGAATGCATTCGGCGATGCTGATGAGTGGCTGCTGAGGACAGCCCCTTGATTTTTCTCTATTTTTGTGAAACTTCGGTTTAAATTGCACATTAATGGTGAATTAGGAGGTTTTGTGTCTCTTTAGTTCCATTTTTTGCCTCTTTTTGTCCAGGATGAAGGCCGCGACATGTTTGTTCGTCGCCGCTTGCCTCAGCGTGGCTGTTGTGAAGGGAGAAACGAGAGGTTTGCTTCAATCCTTTTATAAATATGACGTTTGCAGAAAAGATTTTCTGAATATTGCGGTAAGGAAAAACCTCAATATCCATACAAGTTTGTCGTTTAGAGTCGTTCAATTTCTGCTTACCCAATTAACAGTGGCGCCGTCGCTGTCTGTGCAGCAGATAACTCTGCATTTCCCTCTCCTTAATCCATTTATACTTAATAAATCATTGTTTTTCAGGCCACTGGAGACACGAAAAGCCCAGCTTGCTGGAAGTTCTCACGAACAGAAGACCCTGCAGAACGCTACAAAGCCTTTACAGCTGAAATCACCAGTCGCCCATTTTCGTTTTATGGTCCCCGAGACAAAATATTGAAACGTCTTGAGGCCTATGCTCCTCCTTCAATTGATTTGAAGACTCATAGAGCTTCTCTCCTTCAGCACGGGTTCGAAGCATCCACAGTTCCTTCAACTGTAAAGGAAGAAGTGCTTGATCTCATTGCTTTCCTCTGCTGCCTCAGTAAACAGGCGACAGACGTTAAGTGGACAGATGAACAAATCAAGAGATGGGAAAGCCTTGGCCTCGACGTGCAGGCAGAGCTTGCAAAGAGTAAGGATCAATATTATTATTGTTATTATTATTATTATCATTATTATTATTATTATTATTATTATTATTATTATTATTATTATTGTGTGCTGCGGCGCAGATATGCATGCAAATGTTCTTCCTTTGTTATCCTTGCTGTCATTCAAATGCGTTCGCATTTATCAATTCGTTTATAGAGTATTCATCTACTGCAATGTATTCTTATCTTTTTTTGCGTTTGTCGCAGAGGTGTTTGAACCCCCTACTCCTACTGGACCTCCTCGTGAGTTTGCCTTGAACAGCCCTGATAAACAACTCATATTAGCTATTAGTAATGATTAAGTGATTATTTATAGTGATGTGTTAATAGATAATAATACTAGACGATAAGCTATTATTTATATGACTGACGAGATGCCTGACAGTGTTTGCATTTCTACTTTGGGCGTTGAACTGTTCGCTTCCTTTTGTTCTTTCTGATTTACTTTTTTCCTTCTGCTTTTGCAGCGAAAAAGCCCCCAAAGCCAGAAGGTATGTTTAAACTGCTGTCAGCACCAGAGACAGTCAATTTACGAATATAAGCGGCTGCCTGTTGCGCTCGCATCCCTCTTGAACATCAAAAAGCATATTCAAAGGAAAGGAAGTTGATATAAATGAACCATTTGCTGCTGTCGCTCAGAAGAAGAGGCGAAAACTACAACTCCTCCTCCATCACCACCACCCACTCCGCCGCAGCCGAAAGCCCCTGCGCCACCTGAAGGTGCAAGACGTCTTTTTGCTGTTGCTGCTGCTGTTCTGGTGTTGCTACTGTTATGCTGCTGCTGCTGCTGCTATTTTGCCTGCGCTGTGAAATCCGAATCGCATATTATTCTGAAGGCTTTGCAAAGCTTAAAGATTGCATCTTGCGTTCGCTTCCTTGCATATTTTCGCAGTTTTGTTTGGGCTGGAAGAAGCAACGCTGACGCTTCCTTCTGGCGCCCGCGCCTCTCTCCACTTTATTCCTGCAAAAAACATTTTTAGAGTTTTACTTCCTAAAGCAGTGGAGGACTGCTCACTTGAAGATTTCCGAGAAGGCCTGGCGAAGCAAAAAGAAGAAATTCAAAAGAAACTTCTGCAACAGTCGAAACAGTCGGAGCTTGAGGAGGCCCGGAAAGTTGATTTCTGGGAGTTAAAGGAAATATTTGTACCTGCAGAAATTAATAATATTATCGAAGCAGCTAGAAAGAATGAAGTCGTTGGGTTTACTGTTTCAGGTAAGCACGACTGTCTTTCCCTACCCCCTCTTCCCAACGAAGAAGCTGCAAATAAGAAAGTATATCGAAGATGCCTTAGCAGCATTAATCGTTTCATTATACTTTCTTTTGACTTGTTCTCCCTGCGTGCGAACTTTCTTCTGCATCTCTCGGAATGTAGCGGGCGTGCCTGAAAAGAAAGGTAATCTACGTTTGATGTGCAAGAGATATCTCTTCTTCTTGCTGAGAAGATAGTGAAGCATCATATTAACTTAAATGTTCTAATTCCATCCACTTTGCCCTCTGATAAGCAAATATACACCTCTGTCTCCGTCTTTTTTTCAGAGGAAAAAGCTGAGAGTATTCCCCCTCCTTCCCCTCCACCTGTTCCTGCGCGTAGGAAGAAAGCTCCCCGTCATGGTAATTTTCCTCTTATTTTAGATGATTAAACTTAAAAATAATTCTTTCAGGGATTAATTTCAATAAAGAACCGAAACAATGTTGGAGAAAGCAGTGAAACGCACTTTTATCTGTTCTTTTTTTCAAGTATTTGTTTGCTTTCTTGCATTCATGCAGTTTCGTTTGGCCTTGAAGAGGCGACGCTGACGCTTCCTTCTGGCGCTCGCGCCTCTCTTCACTTTGAACCGACAAAACACACTTTTGAAGTTATGTTGCCTAAAGATTTGGAAGAATGTTCAATTGAAGATTTCCGAGAAGGCCTGGCGAAACAAAGCGAAGAAATTCAAAAAGAACTCCTGCAAAAGTCGAAGCACTCAGAACTCGAAGAGGCACGAAAAGTTAATTCCTGGAACTTAAAGGAAATATTTGTCCCTACAGAAATAAAAGATATCGTGGAAATTGCTAAAAAGAACGGAGTTGTTGGCTTTACTGTTTCAGGCAAGCAGGAGTGCCCCCTTCCGTCTTGCTAGCGAGAAAGTAGTAAAGGTAGACGGTACATTAATTAGCAATAAATAATTCAGTAAAAAATGTTTGTTAATTTGTATTCAATGCGTGTGCGTATTCTTCTCCATCTTTCGGACTGCAGCTGGGGCGCCTGAGAAGAAAGGTAGGCAAAACACTCCTTCTTTCTTTTTTGGGCAGCTAGTGAGTTATTAGGGGAGTTAAACTGTTCCAAATTCATCAAGCATGCGTATTGAACAGCACAAGCGCCTTTTATTGCTTGTGTTTTCCAGAGAAAGAGGCTGAAGCTATACCTCTTCCTCCCCCTGTTCCTGCGCCTAGGAAAGCAGCGCCCCCACATGGTGAGTTTCCTCTTATCTCAAATGATTAGATTGGAATAAAACGCTTAAGCGGTTACACGAAGTGTTTTAAAAGAGAATGTAGGGGTGTGAAAAGGGCGGCTAAGGACAGGAGTATCTGTTTTTTATTCAAAGATCTGTTTGCTTTCATGAATATATGCAGTTTTGTTCGGGCTTAAAGAGGCGAAGCTAACGCTTCCTTCTGGCGCCCGCGCCTCTCTTCACTTTGACCCGACTAAAACAACTTTTAAAGTTGTACTTCCTAAAAAAGTAGAAGACTGTTCACTTGAAGATTTTCGAGAAGGCCTGGCGAAGCAAAGAGAAGAAATTCAAAAAGAACTCCTGCAAAAGTCGAAGCACTCAGAGCTCGAGGAAGCCAGAAAAGTTAGCTTCTGGAAAATAAAAGATATTTTAGTGGAGGCGACTCTTCAAAAAATAATAAAAAGAGTACATAAAGGAAAGACAATTCCGTTCTCAGTCTCAGGCAAGTGCAAATGTTATTATACTGCACTCCTAGTAAAGCAATAAGGATATAATAATAAGGATATTATTGATTGTATTGTTATAAGATAGTGAGTTAATAATGAATATAAAAGAGGCATATGCAAGGGAAACAAAAACAAACAGAATAATCAATCATTATAGACAGCAACAAGACTTTCTTACAGGTCTTATGCATGCACTTCTTTTCTGTTTTCTTTCTCTTTTTTTGCATTTGTTCTGCTTGCAGCTGAAGCTCCTATAAGCGAAGGTACTTATTTTGCACATTGATCATTTATTCTTTTTTAATCCTTCTTTCCTTCTCTGCTGAGCCCTAGATGCTGCTGTTAATGATTATAAAGGCTAAAGGTTAATAAGATTTAAACAAGAAAGTTTCTGCTGTTTTGTCTTCATTTTTTATTACTTTTACAGAAGAAAAACCCCAAGTTGTCGTTCCTCTTCCTCCTGTCCCTCCGCCACCTAAAGAAGAGGCTCCACCCAGTGGTGCGCAGACAGCCTGAACAAAGATAATATATATATATATATTGTGTATTATATTATATTATATTATATTATATTATATTATATTATATTATATTATATTATATTATATTATATTGTATTGTATTGTATTATATTATCCTATATTATACTATATTATACTATATTATATTATAATATATTAATATTGTTAATTGTCTTCACTTGCAGAAGAAGCTGAAAAACCCAAAGAAATCCAAACGCCAACAGAAGAAGAAGAGGCTGCGGCCCCTGAAGGTAATCTTCGCTGCAGTTATTTCTTTCTCTCCCCCCCCGCTTGTCTTGCATAGACAGAATAATATACAATATATATATATATATAACAACAATAGATATAAAGACAACTGCCTACGGATCACAGATGCCTTCTTTGCTCAGGAAGCCCTCAACTTTGCTTGCTGCATTTTAGGGTTTGGGGTTTAGGGTTTAGGGTTTGGTGTTTACGGCTTAGGGCTAGGCGTTCAGGGTGTACAACTGAGAGTTTTAAGGTTTAGAGTTTGGCGTTGAGTGTCTAGGGTTCAGGATTTGCGGTTTAGGGCTTAGCGTTTGGGGATTAGGTCTAGGGTTTAGGGTTTAGGGTTTAGGGTTTAGGGTTTGTGGCAGTTGCAACTTTTCTTGCATTGTGTAGAAACGAAGAAGCCCCCCGCCGCCTTCGAACCCCCAACGCGCGAACGTCAGTCCATAATAAACAAATTAAATAAATAAACAAATAAATTGATTAATTAATTAAAAATTAATTAATTAATTAATTAATTAATTAATATTAGTGGATAAGCAAACAAATTCCCTGGGTATATGTATATATGTATATATATATATATATATGTATACATATACATTCGTATATATATATATATTGTGAATATATGCTGCCTTGGATGCAGCATCATTATTTGTATTTGTTTGGTTTGCCTTACATGCTGTCGTCTTTCTTTGTTTTTTTTTGTTTTCTTTGTCTGCTCCTTTGCTACAATCTGCCTTTATTTAATATTTGTTCGTCTTTGTGTTTACTAACTCTGATATTATATTATTCTATATAATATATATATTTATATTTTCTTTGTTTATATATTATTTTCTCTTCGTTTATATGTTATTCTCCTTCTTCGCTTTTGTGTTTAAACAGTAATTTTTGTGTTTGTTTATTGAATCATAATTTTTTGTTTGTTTATCAAATTACAATTTTATGTCTCTCTATTAAACATCTAAACAAACGAAAAATTATTTATTGTATACTTTTTATTTGTTTATTGAATTATAATTTTTTGGGTTTGTTTATTAAATACTTTTTGTGTTTGTTTACTGAATGATGATTTTTTATGTTTGTTTATAAAATAGTGTTTGAGTTATAATTTTTTGTATTTGTTTGTTTTAGACTGCGCACGCTATCCTTTGGATTTGAGGGTGTCTCCGCGTGCGATTCAAGAAAAAACGTTGAGTCATTTAATAGATTGGTTAAATAACAGCAGCAATGAAAAGAACTCTTTTAATGTAGGAGCAGTTTGTTTATTGCATGCAGCGCATGCAGATATATATGAACGTCTTCATTTATCTTTTCACCGATCTTTCAAACCCCCTGAAGTTATCGAAGGCGCCATTAATGCTTCTTCTCTAATTGCTCTCAAACTACAAACTGCAATTGATGTTAAAGACATCCCTCAACATGAAGAAACTGCAACACAAGTCATCAGCAATACGCGTCTGTGCATCGATGCAGGCAAGCACACACAAACCCTAAACCCTAAACCCTAAACCCTAAACCCTCGTTGTTGTTCACTCGTAGAGGGATCTTAGGGTTCAATACAGTGATGATTCAGTAGGGCTTAGCAGCAAAATGCAATTTATCTTTTACTTAAGCTGTAAATACAATATAAATCAAGATGCATATATATATACATATATATATATATATATGTATCTGTATACGTACACACATACATATAGAAATGCAGATATGTATATATATATATATATATGTATATATATACGCACCCATCCATCCATACATCCGCACACACATGCCTATACACGTATATATATAATGTATATATATATATATATTTATATATTTATATATTCTGTTGTTTCTGTTTTGGTTTGTTTTAGTTCGCCTAATGAGTCGTTTAACGAGTCAAAGACGCGCAGACAGACCGCAAGAAGCTGTTGTAGGAGTATCAAATCTGTTGGGTTTATCTTTAAATATGTCTTTCGATGGAGTAGACAGCCTTGCGGAGCATGTAGTTAAGTTTGTTTTAGCGAACTGCAGCAAAGAAAAGACAGAAAATAAGGCTAATCTATATCCGATGTCTCAAACTGTTTTAATGACGCTTCTTTTAAGATATCTTGAAGCTGTTACATGTCAGGTGTACGTACACCGCAACCCTCGCTATCTTCTCGCCCTTCTATCTCTACCAGGAAAAGAAGAAATAGAAATGTTTTTAACGTTTGTAAAGCTCTATAATGATGTTCTTTCACGCAATCAAACTAATGATAAACACCCCAAAGCCACCATCGAGAAAGCAGCAAAAAAATGCAAAGAAATCTCTCTAAGTTCAGGTAAGATAAACATCAACAAAAACTAACTAAGATAATTTAATTAAAACAAACAAAAATAAAAACAAACAGAAATATAACTAAGAGAAACAGATATAAATAGAAACACAGACACAGACAGATAGAGATAGAGCTATATATATATATATATATATATTCAAATACAGAGAGAGAGAGACAGAGAGACAGAGAGGCTGATAGAAAGAGATAAAGAGAGAAAGAGAAGGAAATTGAAACTGCTGCTGCTGAGGTGTTGGCTTTGTTCTCTTCTTTTCTTTTCTTTATTTTTACATATTCATCTCATCCACCAATTAATTTGTTTTGCTACTTTTATTGTTTTTCCTCTTCATTATCTTTGTCTATTATTATTACTAGCACACCCATCATTATCATTATTATTAATAATTGGCGTTACCATTCATAAATAATAATACTAATACTAATTATTATTATTATTATTACTATTATTGCAATAATAATAATGCTTATTATTACTATTACTACTATTACTATTATTCCTGTAATAATAATAGTAATTATTATTATTATTAGTATATGCTTACTAATTTTAGAGAAAGAGAAGGAAATTGAAACTGCTGCTGCTGAGGTGTTGGCTTTGTTCTCTTCTTTTCTTTTCTTTATTTTTACATATTCATCTCATCCACCAATTAATTTGTTTTGCTACTTTTATTGTTTTTCCTCTTCATTATCTTTGTCTATTATTATTACTAGCACACCCATCATTATCATTATTATTAATAATTGGCGTTACCATTCATAAATAATAATACTAATACTAATTATTATTATTATTATTACTATTATTGCAATAATAATAATGCTTATTATTACTATTACTACTATTACTATTATTCCTGTAATAATAATAGTAATTATTATTATTATTAGTATATGCTTACTAATTTATTTTTGATTGAATTTGCAGACCTGATGCGGTTGCCGCTGACAGTGGGCGACGTGGAGCTCCAGCGTAAGAATAAGTTTTGATGTATTGTTCGGCATGCAAACAAAGAAATAAAGAGCTTTAATATTTCTTTTAAACTAATCTGTTATTATATAATCAAAATATATAATGATGCTATAATATATATATATATATATATGCATATGCACATATCAATATATATATATATATATATATATGCATATGCACATATGAATATATATATATATATACATATATATATGTATATATGCATGTAGGGTGTTAATAATATCTTTCTCGTTAATCTATTTTCATAGAACAGCGTTTAATAGTCATTTCCTCTTTTATTTGTCTGTTATGAAAGAAAGAGCGATAGCAGTCTCTTTATCTTGCGTTCATATGCTTCTTGAGATTCTAACGGTATTTATTTCATGTGTTTATCTGCTTTAAGAGAAAATGTTTATTAATTACTAAGAGAAAATGTTTATTAATTTTGCAGGTTAACTGCGAGTCTGTCTGTGATTTGTTATATCGTTGAAATAGAGAGAAGAAATGCTGTTTATTCCTTTTCTTGTGCTCTTAATAAAAAGGCTTAAAACCCCCTGTTCACTCACTAATCAATGCATAATATATATACATATATATATATATATATGTATATATATATGCATATAATTATATATGTATCTTTATATATTCTATTTATATAGATGCGCTGCAGTTCTTTTCTGTGGAGTTGCGCATTTCTTTCTTTTCTTATAATCGCTCAGTGCATGCATTTTTTAATATTTTGTTTTTATTTCTTTGTTCTTTTTTCTGTTTTTCTTCTGCTTTGTTCAGTCGAAGGGGAGATAGATATCATTCGGAAATTGATGGAGGGACAGAGATAAATAAAGGTTTTTAAAGAGACAGAAGTAGTGAAATAAACATCTTTTAAAAGATAAATATAAATAAAACTTCTTCTGATCGATTGGCTCCAAGTCACAAGCCGCGTTGTTGCAGTGTACAGACAGTGCGCGCTGCATGCATGCAGCAAATTAATTAATATTTTCTTCTGGTTTTAAATGGACATTTTCTCCTTACTGTTTTCTCCTTAATACCCAATTTAAATAATGCAGATGGGGAGATAAAAGAATAAAAAAATTATCTGTGGCCTCTTTATGCAGGTCTTGTTGATTGCATTTTGCTGCTTCGGCTGCATCCGTTTAAATTAATTCAAAAAACTTTTTTTTAATATTTGAAAACACCGAAAAGATGTAAACAGGCTTCCCCTTTTACATTTAGAGGGCTGAGTACCAATTAGATCTGCTCCCCTTCCCTGGCATATATATAATATGCGCATATATATGTACATATACATACATATTGTATATATATATATATATATATGAAAATAGATATTACGTTTATCTACACCAGCCCCTTATTGAGGCACTTAGGAAGTGCTGAAGAGTATTTCGATTTATTATGATTATTTTTCTGCACTGTTCAATAGCGGCCATTGGTTTTAAATTGGAAACGAAGAGAAGCATTTAGTTAAAAGTCAGACCTGAAGAAATATATATATATATATATATATATATGTATATATATATTTCTTCTTCATATAAGTTGCATGTTATTTCTTGAATGTGGAATTCAAGTAGGTCGCTTTCTCGTCGTGACAGAACATACACTGCAGCTTACTTCAGCAATGCCTTCAGAAACACAATTTTTATTCCGTGCTTTTTTATTTCCAAATTTTAATAGTTCGAAAACACCTTCCCCTGTTGCAAATGAGAGTTGCTGGGGACTGAATTGTATTTGAGAGTAGATATTTGTATTATTGTTTGTATCCGCGAGGTAGAAATAGAAACTCAGGTGTATATTTCCATCAAATAATATATTTATATGCATATTTACCTATATAAATTCCTGAATTTCTTTTTACATATGTCCTGTATTTATTTTTAGCTAAAATTGCACGAAGATGCGAGGCTTGCAGCTCAACTATCCGTTGCATCACAACACTGGCTGCCTCAACTGACGAGCTAAGACAATAATTTAGAGCGGTATATTAGAAAAAAAGTAAAAACATTTAATCAAATAACTATAAACAGCAAACGAGGAGTGGGGGGCAATGCAAGCAAACAACAATGAAATGATATGCCACACTGCGCATCATGACGCATGAATTGCATGGAGGTCCCTATACACCTCAGAGTGTCACTGCAGGTCCGCCTTTAAGCTGTGCGACTTAGTGCAGAGCTGATGAACATAACAATCATATATTCCATTAATACTGCAATAAAGCGGCATTAAATGCGAAAAAAACTGCTGCATGCAAACAGAACTATGATCGCCTCTACCGGGGCTGCAGCTGCGATTAGGAGCAGCAAAACAAATGCAGCGGTAATCGGCTGGTGAAGTGTTTTTGAATTAATTCTCATATTTCTTTTTCTTTTTTTATTTTCGGGAACGGTTTATTTATTCCTTCTTCTTTAATCCTTAGAAGATCGGAACTATTTAACTTCTTTCTTCCCTTCCTCCTCCGTGCTCTGTTGTCTGTCACCGCAGCCTGGCCCCTTCTGCATATATTTCGTTTATCTTAGCCTCAAAAAGCGCTCCAAACGCAACTCCTCTTTTCATAAGAAGGCATCAGTGTGCAGACAACACCCATTTATGCTACGGCGGCTCCTCATGCTCATCTTGTTGTCTGTACACCGTAAACCTGCAGCGGTTGCTGCTGCGGCCTGACTGCGTAGTTTCGTCTGTTTGCTTCAACAACTCTCCCTGCACCCTCCATTCACTGGCGACGGCAACAGCAGCAGCAACAGCAGCAGCAGCAGCAACAGCAGCAGCAGCAGCAGCAGGCGCTGCTGCTGCCCAAAGGAAGATGACTACAGACCCTGGCTGCTCCCGTCGAGTAGCTGATGATGCTGATGCAGAAAGGACAGGAAAAGGAAGGCGTGGGGATGCAGCAGCAGCAGGCGGAGCTCGCCGCCGCAGCCGCAGCGGGAGCACCGGTGGGCGGCACAACAAAAGCAGCAGCAGCAGCAGCAGCAGCAGCAGCAGCAGCAGCAGCAGGGATCCCCGAGGCAGCAGCAATGTGAAGATTGAGAAGATGGGAGATAGAGAACGAGAGGTGGCCGATGACACGGAACGCAGAAGAGAAGGAAATAGAGAAAGAGACAGAGAAAGAGAGAGAGATAGAGATGGAATTAGAGACAGAGACAGAGACAGAGAGAGAGACAGAGACAGAGACAGAGACAGAGATGGAGTTAGAGACAGAGAAAGAGAAAGAGAAAGATATAGAGAGGGCGAGAGAGAAAGAGACAGGGGTAGAGATGGAGACAGAGAAAGAGATAGAAACAGAGATAGAGAGGGTCTTAGAGACAGAGACAGAGACAGAGACAGAGAAAGACAGGTTTACATAGATAGAGGACGCAGAGACGGAGACAGAGACAGAGAGGCAAACAGAGACGCAGAAAATAGAGACAGAGATGGAGTTAGAGACAGAGAAAGAAACAGAGAAAGAGAAAGAGACAGAGAAAGAGAAAGAGAAGGAGACAGAGACAGAGCGAGAATAAGAGACAGAGATAACAGAGACAGAGAAGCAAATAGAGACAGAGATGCGGTTAGAGACGCAGAAAGAGATAGAGACAGAGACAGAGATGGAGGGAGAGACAGAGACAGAGAAAGAGACAGAGACAGAGACAGAGACAGAATGAAGGCAGGTAGTTTAGGAGGCGCCGCTGAAGACAGGAGGAATCCGCAGCAGCAAACGTCAGGCAGCAGCCGCGCTGCTTCTGCTAGCGACAGAGCTGGTATTAATAATACCAGCAGCAGCAGCAGCAGCAGCAGCAGCAGCAGCACCAAAGGCAGAGAAGAGGAGCAGCAGCTGCTGCGGAGAAAGAGAGACAGAGAGATTCCTTCATCTGGCCGTCTACCGCCTGTAAAAAAAGAACCTGAGGAGACACCTCGGCACTCGGCAGCAGCTGCTAGGCGCCGCCGGAGCAGCAGCAGCAGCAGCGGCGGGAGCAGCAGCGGTAGTGAGAGCAGCGGGAGCACCGGCAGCGACAGCAGCAGCGGCAGCAGCAACAGCAGCAGCAGCAGCAACCGCAGCACACAACGAAGAAGAAACACTACCCGACAGTTGGGGGCTCTTCGTGCATTTCATCAGGCCTTAGATGCAGCAGCAGATTCATCAAGGCGCCCGCCTCGCAGGCGCGCAGCAGCAAAGCACAGAAGCAGCAGCGGCAGCAGCAGCGGCAGCAGCAGCGGCAGCAGCAATGGCAGCAGCAGCAACAGCAGCAGACGCAGCAGCAGCCGTGCAAGGTCGGGGGGCGGTAGGCGAGAGCAGCGCAGCAGCTGGAGAGACAGAGGAACAGCAGACGAGAGGGAGAGACACCGCAACAGAAGCAGCAATAAGCAAGAAGATGCTGCTGCTGCAGCAGAACAAGAACCACCACCCTTTGACAAAGACATGGAGGCATATGCCGCTAAGAAAATTAAAAAAGTAACAGCAGAAGACCTCGGCAGAGCAGGTATAGCAAAATGCAGAAACAGAAAAGATATAATCAGCAATTAAATGAAGTGTACATACACCGCATTATATACAGACCATAGACGCGTCTTCAGCTATACGTACACCTAACTTCTGTTGGCTGTATGGGTGACTGCTGCTTCCCTGCTGTTGCTGCTAACTGCTGCATGTGCTGTTTCTTTTGCTGCTGCTGCTGCTGCTGCCGCTGTTTGCATGCAGGAGGTGTGTACGTGCCTCCGTTTAAGTTGGCGCGTCTGCAGCAAAAGACAGACGACAAAAAGAGCGTCGCCTACCAACGCCAGATGTGGGAGGCGTTGAGAAAAAGTATTAATGGGCTTGTCAATAAAGCAAACGTTTCTAACTTAACTCAGCTCGTGCAAGTAAGAATAAATATATATATATATATATATATAATGTGAATAAAGCAAGCGTCTCTAACTTAACCCAACTCGTGCAAGTAGGAAAAGCTTAAAGAATATATACATATATATATATATATATATTTGTATATTATATATATATGTTAATAAAGCAACTGTCTATAACTTGGCTCGACTCGTGCAACTAAGAATATCTTATAGCGTATATATTAATATGTACATATACACACATATCCACACACACATATATAATATATAATATATATATTATATATATTATATATAAGTATAGATGTTGCATGCGTGCGTGTGAATGGTTTCAGGAGTTGTTTCGAGAGAACTTGGTTCGAGGCCGGGGTTTGTTTGCCCGGGCGTTGATTCGCGCGCAGTTGGCGAGCCCCGGCTTTACTGCAGTTTACGCTGCGCTGCTCTCCATCGTCAACAGCAAACTGCCGGATATCGGCGAGCTCGTCATCAAGAGATTAATTCTGCAGTTCAGGTATATATATATATAGATATATAGATATATAGATATATATAGATGTAGATATATGTATATAGATGTATGTATGCATGTATATTTCTATATATTTAGCTATGTATGTATTTAGTTATTTATGCGGTTATTTGTGTTTGTTATTTTTCGGTGAACTCGTCTTCAAAAGATTAATTCTGCAGTTCAGGTATATATATATATATATGTATATATATCTTAAATTATATATAGTTATGCATTATGTTTAATGTAATAGAATATGTGTATGTGTATATTCTATGCTGTATGTTTATGTATTATGTGCATGCTATATATTGACGATCTCGTCATCAAAGGATTCAGTTATATGTATATGTATGCTCATTATATATATATATATATATATGTATATGTATTATATTTAATGTGCATGCTGTAGAATATATATGCAAGTATAGTATGTATGTATGCTCCTTCTGCTTCTGGTGCTACTGCTGTTGCTGCTACTGCTGCTGCTGTTGCTGTTGGTGCTGCTGTTGCTGCAGACGTGCATACCGGCGCAATGACAAAGTTGTGTGTTTGGGATGCGTGGAGTTCTTTGCGCATTTGGTGAATCAGCGCATTGCGCACGAATTGTTGGCGCTGCAGTTATGCGAGTTGCTGCTGCAGCAGCCCACAAATGATTCTGTTGAAGTCTGCATTGGATTTCTTAAGGTGAGATTACTCTATATATCTATATCTATATCTATATATATATGCATGCGCCTTCTGCATGCAGTGTCTGCATCCACGTACTTCCGGTTTAACAACGGAGGGCTCGGACGCCTTCTCCTTCCTGCTGCTCCTGCTGCTGCTGCTGCTGCTGCTGCTGGTCGTGTTACTAGTTATTCTTATTATTACTATTATTATTGTTATTATTACATATTTATTATTATTATTTTAATTCTAGTGTTTTGTTTGTTGTTGTTTTGGCGGTGTTGCATGCAGTCTTCGAAGTCCGCTTAATTTTGTTTGCTTTTATTTTGCTTTTCCTCGTTCTTGTTTTTATTCTTTTCTTCTTCTTCTCTCGTTTTTATTGTTCGACTTCTTTTCTGATATCTTTTTTATTGTTTATTTTATGCATTTGTTTATCTCCCTTTCTGGTGTATTTCTTTTCTGCATATATTTTTTTATATGCTCGATGAATTCCTTGTTTACTAAATATTTAATATTTTAATTAATTTATTTATATATTTGTTTATTTATATCTCAGGCCGTCGGCCAAGTGCTAGAAGATGTGTGCAGAGGTGGATTTGATGCTGCCTTTGAAAGACTGCGTGCAATTCTTCAAGAAGGAGAGACAGACAAAAAAACGCAATATTCAATTGAAGCGCTTTGGGACATAAGAAGAAACGGCTTCAAAGACTTTCCGGGAGTCAGACTACACTCAGCTGCTGCTGCTGCTGCTGCTGTTGCTCTTGCTGCTGGCTTTGCTACTGCTGGTGTTGCTGCTCCTGGCGTTGCTGCTGCTGCTGTTGCTGCTGCTGTTGCTGCTGCTGCGGTTGGCAGTGTTGTTGGTGTTGCTGTTCTGAATGTGTTCATCATATATATATATATATATACATATAGTGTATGTTACAATAATGAATATTCTATGGAGTAAAGAATATAATAGTAATCTATATTATATATAAATGTACGTATTATAAATGGATGTGCATGCATGATTTGCCTAACCCTCTCTTTGCATTTTTCTATATACACCTCCTGCTATATATATATATATATATGTATAATATATTTTATTATATATATATTTATTTAGACAGGTGGTAGAAGACTTGGATTTGAGTAGTAGAACAACAAGCATAATATAATATTATTACATATTTATTTATTTAATTTCTTCAGGTGATAGAAGACCTAGACTTAGTTGAAGTTGAAGACAAAATAACGCATGAAGTCGATATAATGGATCCGTCGATAAAAGGTGAAGAAATGTTAAATATATTCAAGCCCCAAGATCCTGACGTAAGTAAATATTTTTATTTATTTTATTCCTTTTTCATTTTCTTCGCCATTTGCTTTATTTGTTTTTACTTCGTTTGTTTGTTTGTCTGTTTGTTTGTTTGTTTGTTGATTCGTTAGACTCTGCTTTCTCCAGCGGTGTTTCTATAGATAT
>NW_013549847.1:43759-87464 GCF_000499425.1 Eimeria acervulina
TTGTTTGTTTGTTTGTTTGTTTGTTGATTCGTTAGACTCTGCTTTCTCCAGCGGTGTTTCTATAGATATATATATATATATATATATGGATAAATGTATAAATAAATAAATAATTAGCTATATGAATATTGTGTTTATTTAATTTAAATAAATGAAGTATCTAATATATAAATATATATATGTATATATATGCATTTAAATAATTTAAATATGTTTTAATTTTTATTCAGGAATATGAAGAAGACGAAAAAAAATGGTCGGCGCTGTCGAAAGAAATTCTCGGCGAAGATTCCACAGGTAAAAATAAACAAAATAAATTAATTAAACTAAATAAATAAATAAATAAATAAAAGAAGTAAATAAATAAATAAATAAACATAATTTTAACGTAAGTAGTGAGTAAATAAATAGATTAGATAAATTGGTTGATTATATTTCTTTATCTTCATGATTTCTTTGTTTATACTAAAAGACAATCCACATGTCTTCTCCGCATTATTATTTTTATTATCATTATATATTATTATTATTAAAATATATATATATATATATATACATATATATATATATATATATATATTGTGGTTATTATTATCTTTTAACGCCTTTTCTTTTTGTTTGCTTTTATTTTACGAAACATAATGAAACAAATTATTATTTATATTTTATTTTTTAATTGTCTGCAGATTCAGATGCATCTTCAGTCGACTCTGAGGCAGAGACATCATCGGAAGAAGAGACAGAAGAAGCACAAGAGGTAATGAAAAAACATTTATTTATTTTTCTTTATTCATATTTTATCTATTTGTCTATTTATTTACCTTCCTGCATTCATATTTATTTATTTGTTTTCTCTTATTCATATTTATTTATTTAATTTGTTTATTTACTTACTTATTATTTATTTGTCTTAGTTGTATTATCTGTGTTAGTCGAATTGTGCAGTTTACTGCCTTCATATAATTGTTCTTTATGTATTTTATTTTTGTTATATCAAACAACGAATTAAATTCATAATAACACAAAATCTACATTTATAATTATTATTATGTTTATAATAATGATTATAAATATATTTTCATAATACAAATAATCTCTATACTTTTATTTTATTATTACATTTCTTATATAATTACTGTTTTCTAGGGAGGTATAATTACCCATTGTTATTATTATTATTATTATTGTTTTGTTTTTGTTTTAATTCTTTTTAATATTATTTGTGTTGTTTTGTTTGTTTGATACGGAGGCGTTTGCTGCTGTTGTTTGTTTGTTCTTTTCTTATTTCTTCGTTTACTATTTTGCTTGTCTGTGCGTTTTTTGTGTTATTTCTGTTTACTTAATTAGTTAATTACTTTATTTATTTATCTATTTATTTATTTGTTTGTTTATTATTTGCTTGTTTGTAGGGTGAAGGAAAGAAACAAGTTGAAATAAAAGATATGACTGAGCAAGACATCGTTAATCTACGCAAGACAATTTATTTGTGTATTATGTCTTCGTTAAATGCTGATGAATGCGTTCACAAGATATTAAAAATGAATATACAGGTATATATAATATATATTATAAAATATATTTACATATGTATATATGTGTATATGTAATATATATGGTTATAGTCTTCGTTAAGGGGTTTGTTAAGTCTTCGTTAAATGCTGATGAATGCGTACATAAGATATTTAAAATGAATATACAGATATATCTAATAAATATTATATAAGATATATATTTATTTTATATGCATATGTTATATATAATAAATATTTATGTATTTATGGTGTATACCGTCTCTATTATGCATTTATTCATATATCGTTAGTTTATTTATTATGAATTGCTCAGTTAATAAACTAATTAATTAATTAATTTTTTTATTTATTTGCTCATCGATTTATCTACTTATTTATTTGTTTATTCAGGAAGACCTAGAGATGTAGTACCGTCTGTATAATGCCTCTATTTATTTATTATTAATTAATTAGTTAATTAATTAATTAATTAATTAGTTGTTTGTTTGTTCGTTTATTCAGGAAGACTTAGAGATGGAAGTAGCGGTGATGTTAATAGACTGCTGCGCTATGGAGCGGACTTTTCAGCGTTTCTTCGCTTTGCAAGCAGAGCGACTTGCTAAGCTTAAACCTGCATATTGTGAATGTTTTGTAGAGGCATTTAAGAGACAATATACTCTAGTAAGTCTTTATAAGGTTATATATTTATATATATATTATTTATTTATTTATTTATTTATTTGTTCATTAGATTGGCTAAGCTTAGACCTGCATGTTGTGAATGTTTTGTAGAGGCATGTAAGAGGTAATATACTCTAGTGAGTCTTTGTAAGGCTGTATGTTTATTTATTTATTTATTTATTTGATTTTATTTATTTATTTATTTATTTATTTAGTTTATTTAATTAATTTTTAATTTATTTATTTTTTAGGCTCATCGTCTTGAAACCGCAAAACTGCGAAACACTGCGAAATTCTTCGCTCATCTGCTGACCTCAGGTACTTCATTTGTTTTTTAATTTAATCTAATTGTTTTGATCGCTTTGTTTGTTTGTTATATATATATATATATACATTTATATGTATGGGCATGGGTACATCTTTACAAATATATACGTAGACATGTGCGTCATGTAAATAAACCTGTATATATATATATATATACGTATATATGTAAATTTAGGTTCAGATATATATAGAGATGTATTTAAATTATATATTTATGTATGCATGCATATGTGAGAGTTTATTCAATATATATAAATATAAAATCGCATTCTATTATCGCATTGCGCGTCCATCACTATTTTATTCATTTCTCTCGTTGTGAACCAAACAAATAAATACATAAATATATATATATATATATATTTAAGTATACAACATATAATATATCTATGTATATATACATATATATATATAACTAAATATATAAATTGATGTAATATGACTATATACATCTATCTATATATATGTATATATATATATTATTTTATAATGTTATTGCTGCAGATGCAGTGCCTTGGAGTGTATTAGAGGTATTTGAATTAACTGAAGAGAAGACTACTTCTTCAGGAAGAATATTTTTGAAAGTTTTGTTGCAAGATACAGCAGAGACAATGGGCTTGAAGACACTCTATGAAAGATTAATGCATCCAGACCTCAAACCTTATGTAAAGGTATTTAAACGCTATTATAATTATTATTTATAATTATTATTGTTCTATTTATAATAATTTAATAATATTAATAAATTATAATATTAAGAGTAATAATAATAGTTATGAATAACAAAGGAATGTTATTTCTTTCTCTTCTTCTGTTTTCGTGCTTGTTTCTTTTTATGCGTATTTGTTTTATTTAGTTATTTATTTATTTACATCTCTTTCTTGCTCTTTATGTTTGTTAGTCTTACCTCTTTCTTCGTTTTTGTTTTATTTTTTGTTTATTTTGTTCTATGTTCTTCTTTAATTTTTTAAATATCTTTTTTCTTTTCCCTCGTACTTTTATATCCACTTTGTTTTTCTTTTAGTTCATTTAATTTATTTTGTTTAGTTTATTTTATTAGATTAATTTGTTTAATTTTGTTTGAATTTAAATGAATGAAAGAATGTATAAAGGGTTTAATTTGTCTGCATCTCAATTATCTTTATTTTATATCTATATTTATTTTTATTTTATTAAATTTATTTAATTTTATTTCCTTTTAGGATATAAATGTATTGGATTTGATTTACGTGTATTTTAATAATTTGTGTTTATTTTATAATTTTATTAATTTAGTTTAATATTATTAATTATAATTTATTTATTTATTTATTTCAATGCTGTTTCTTTTCAGGGTTTGTTTCCTGAAGACAACCCGCGAAGTCTGCGGTTCTGCATTAATTTTTTTACTGCTATTGGGTTGGGTGGTTTGACTGATAATCAACGCCAAATACTCGCAGGCCTGCAGCACCAAGCGCATCTGCAGCAGCAGCAGCAGCAGCTTAGACAGCCTTCTAGCAGCAGCAGCAGCAGCAGTAGCAGTAGCAGCAGCTCAAGCAGCAGCAGCAGCAGCAGCTCAAGCAGCAGCAGCAGCAGCAGTAGTGATAGTGATACTGACTCAAGTTCCAGCAGCTCGGATAGCGATTAAAACAGCAGCTCAAGCAGCAGCAGCAGCAGCAGCAGCAGCAAAACAGTTTATAACAATTAAAAGCATTTATTCAAACACCACTTCATCCACCTTTCCTTCCTGCATGCAGCAGCAGCAGCAGCAGCTCCTTGTTGCTGCTGCTGGAGCTGTTGATGCAGCAGCTTGTTGCTGCTGCTTCAGCAGGTCCTTGTGTATTTGCTGCTGCGGCAGCAGCAGCAGCTATCCTATTTGATGCTGCTGCAGTAAACGCTGTTTACGGGTTTTTGCTTCAGCAGCAAACGCACAACAACAGCAGCAAGCTGTTGTTGTGTTTGCTGCTGCTGCAGCACCACCAGCAGCAGCAGCAACAGCAGCTGCTGGTGCTGCTGCGGTTTGTTTTCTATATATACATATGTATATATGCATATATATGTATATATATGTATATATATATGTATATGTATGTATATACATATATATATTGCGTTTGTTGCTGGGTTTGTCTTCTGCTTTGTTCGGCGTTGTTTATTCTCTCATTTTCTTTTTTTCTTTTTACTGCCTTTGGGCGCCAACAAATTATTATTTTAATTTATTAAAGGAGCTACACTCATTATTTTTATATGTTTAATTATATTTAAATGTAGATACTATATAAATACGTGAATACGCTTCAATTATTATTATTAATTATAATTATTTACTATTTTGTATTATCGTTTAAAATAGTATTCAATTGTATATTCTTCTTAATTATTAACCATGATTATTAATGCTTATACATATATATATATATATAAAGGTTTAAATATAAATAAATATATAAATATATATATATATATATATGTTTCTATAATTAAAAAAAAAGGATAGTTGTGTTTATTTGTTTGGCATTCTGGAGACTCCCGTATCGGGGTGTATATACAGCTGATTTTCTTCGGTTTTGTTGCTGATGCAGCAGAAATCAATTACATGCAGAGTGCCGTTTGCTTCAGCAGCAATAGCCTTCCAGTCTAATAAAGCCCAAGCATCTGCTCTACTGCGCAGCGAGAAGCATCGGGATGGGAGCAGCAAGCCACCGCCTATCATTAACCTCCTCCTGCTGCTTCTGCTGCTCCTGCTGTTGCTACTGCTGCTGCTGCTGCTGCTGTTGGGCCTGCTGCTTGTCCTGCTCCTGCTGCTCGTCCTGGTCCTGTTGCTGGGCCTGCTGCTGTTGTTGCTGCTGCTGCTGCTGCTGCTGGGTCTGCTGCTGTAGCTAGTTGTGCTCATTGTGCTGCTGCTGCTGCTATTGCTGTTGCTGCTGCTGCTGCGGCTACGGCTGCTGCTGCTACTTTGGCGGCGGCGGCTTTCGCTGCTGCTGCGGCGGCGCATGCTGCACCTCCTGCTGCTGCTGCTCCTGCCCCTGCTGCTGCTGCTGCTGCTGCTGCTGCTGCTTTGCTGCAAGAGAATTGGTGGAAGAACATCAAACACTTCCCTAAACAAAACAAAATAAACAAACAAACAAATAAACAAACAAACAAATGCGAGAAAACCCATATTATATAAAAGCAAAAAAAAAGAGATGAAATAAAATAAACAATAATAGACAAACCAATAAAATATAAATAAACAAACAAATAGATAAATAAATAGAGAGGAATAAATTAAAACGCAAACAACAGGCAGACGCTAAAGACAGAGGCCTTCAATAACATAATATAATAGAATAGAATAGAATATAATATAATATAATATAATATAATATAATATAATATAACATAATATAATATAATATAATATAATATATATTATCATATAAGGGGCAACTGGGGTGCTTATACACCTAAACCCTAAACCCTAAACCCTAAACCCTAGTTTGCTTACCAATCAGCCAACAACTCGGAGCCCAAAACGGAAGACGCTTCAGCTGCTTCCAGTTGCTGCAGCAGCCTGAGCTGCTGCTGCTGCTGCTGCTGATACTGCTGCTGCTGCTGCTGCAGGCGTCGCTGCAGACGTTCTAGATAAAACAGAGCCCAGTGCTGCTGCTGCTGCTGCTGCTGCTGCTGCTGTTTCTGCTGCTTCTGCTGCTGCTCGTGATGCTGCTGCTCGGGCGCCCGCTGCTGCTGTTGCCGCTTCTGCTGCTGTTCCTGCTTCCCTGCTGCTGCTGCTCGCGCTTCACTGGCGCAGCAGCAGCAGCAGCAGCAGCAGCGGCTGCCAAACCTGAGGGGCACCTGCGGCTCAGGATCGAAGGGATCGACAGCCACGCAGCAGCAGCAGCTTTCCTCTGCTGCTGCTGCTGCTGCTGCTGCTGCTGCAGGAGGAGCATTCACAGTCATCTTTACTGCCTCTTCAAATAAAGCTGAGGCTCTTCCTTCCGCTTCTGCTCTCGGTGCTGCTGCTTCTGCTGCTGCTGCACTTTCTGCGATTGAGTTGGAGCGTGCTGCTGCTGTACAGGCAAATATAGGACCTCGAATACTGTGCTGCTGTTGCTGCTGCTGCTGCTGCTGCTGCTGCTGGTGTTGCTGCCTGTAGAAGCAAGACCCACAGCGGTAAGCTGGCCTCTTGCCACTGCTGCTGCTGCTGCTGTTGCTGCTGCTGTGCCTGCCCCTCTTCCTAATGTTCACTCGGCTGTTGCCGATGCAGGTGCTGCTGCTGCTGCTGCTGCTGCTGCTGAAGTTGCTGCTGCTGGCGTTGCTGCTGCTGCAACCACCCACACCTCCCTCGAGACAAATACCTGCTGTAGGGCTGCTGCAGCTGCTCTTGCAAGGATTGCTGCTGCTGCTGCTGTTGCTGGTGCTGCTGCAGTTGCTGCTGCGGCTGTTGTTGCCACTGCTGTTGCTGCCGTAGCAGCTATTGCTGCTGCTGCTGTTGCAGCCGACGTTGCTGCTGCAGCTGCTGCGGCTCTTGAACTGAACTAGTTCCCTTTCCGGAGCAGCAGCAGCAACTGCAGCAACAGCAGCAGCCGCAGCTGCTGATGCTGCTGGGCGAGGGCAGCAGCGCTGATTGCTACTACCACCGCATGTACAGCAGCAGCAGGACCTGAGTTTGCTTCGGCAAGGGCTACAGCAGCAGCACATGCTGCTGCCGTTGCTGTTGCTGCTATTGCTGCTGCTGCTGCTGTTGCTGCTCCTGCTGTCTGTCAAACAGCAGACTGAATCGCAAGGATTACTGAGCTTGCTTACTTTATTGTCTTGCTGGTGTTGCTGCAGTTGCTGCTGCTGTTGCTGCTGCTGTTGCTGCTGCTCTCCCTGTCTGGGAGTCCCTGCGAAGAGAAGCGCGGGGAGCTCCCGCTGCTGCTGCTGTTGCTGCTGCAATTGCTGCTGCGGTTGCTGCTGCAGCTGCGGCTGCTGCGACTCCCGCTGCTGCTGCTTCAGGCCTTGCCTCAGCGCCGAGAAGGCGACGCGGTGCAGCTGCAGCAGCAGCAGCAGCAGCAGCAGCAGAGGCAGAGCAGCATATCAAATAAGCTAACGGAGCCTAGCGAAGCGTGACTCTAGTGATCCAGTGCTCTAATGGTTTAGCGTTTTAAGGGTTTAGGGTTTAGGATCTAGGGTTTAGGGCTTAGGGTTTGCGTTTTAAGGGTTTAAGGTTTAAGGTTTAGCGTTTTCGGGGTTTAGAGCTTAGGTTTTAGCGTTTTAGGGGTTTAGCGTTTAGCGTTTTAAGGGTTTAGGGTTTAGAGTTAAGGGTTTAGGGTTTAGGGTTTAGGGTTTAGGGTTTAGGGTTTACTTGGTCAAGCGACCAAACTTTCACTACGCTGAGGAGTCCTGTGCTTTGTAGCAGCCGCAGATCTCCATGCTGCTGCAGCTGCTGCAGCAAGCGCAGCGCCTGCTGCTGCTGCAGCAGCAGCTGCTCCTGCGAGTGATCCCGCATAAGATCTCCGCTTGTCCTGCTGCTTCTTCTGCTGCCGCTGCTGCTGCTGCTGCTGTCGTCGCGCCGCAGTAGCGGCAGTGCAGCAGCAGCAAGAGCGGTATTGAACGAAGACAAGGCGGCTGCAACAAAGTTTACTGCATTGGCATCATTTTCACCTTCCTGCTGCTGCTGCTGCAGCTGCAGTTGCTGGTGCTGCTGCTGCTGCAGCTGCTGCTGCTGCAGCTGCTGCTGCAGCATGCGTTGGTGCAGCAGCAGCAGCAAGTGCTCAGTTTGCATTTGCTGCAGTACAATTAAATGATGTGCGGAGAAGCTGTGTCTTGTTATAGGGCCCCCTCCCCCGCTGCAGCTGAGTGTACATACACTCGAGAAGCTGCTGCTGCTGTCATACAGAGTCAGCAGCCCTTCGTTATCTAAAGCAGCCAGCAGATAGTGCTGCTGCTGCTGCTGCTGCTGCTGGCTCCGTGGGTGCGGCAGCTGCCGCAGACGCAAAAACGAGGCGCCGGAAGAAGGGGCAGGCAGACTATGACACAGCGAACCTGCAACAGCAGCAGCAGCAGCAGCAGCATCCGAAGCACAGCCCACAAAAGGAACTCCAGCAGCAGAAGCAGCAGCAGCAGCGGCAAGAGCAGCAGCAGGCGAAAAGGCAAGAGCAGCAGCAAGAGCAGCAGCAAGGGCAGCAGCAGCAGCAGCAGCAGCCTAACCATCTGCTACAGCCCAGATCTTGATAGTGCTGCAGCTTCTTCTCAGCCAAGTGACGAGGTGTTTGCTGCGGCGTATTTGCTGCTGCTGCTGCTGCACTGCAGCACCAAACAAACTTGCTCTCTGAAGGCCGCAACAGAAAGGAGGTGGGTGGCAGTCTTGCTGCTGCTGCTGCTGCTGCTGCTCCTGTTGCATCTCGCGTGCTTCCTGGAGCAGCAGCGAGACGGGGGCCTCCGCTGGCAGCTGCGGTGCGCGGAGTCTGCTGCTGCTGCTGCTGCTGCTGCTGCTGTAATTTGGGTGTGCATCAACATATCCGGCCCAGAGGAAGTCGAGATCCTGCGCTGTGTCGTCTCCTGCTGCCGCTGCTGCTGCTGCACTCGCTGCTGCTGCTGCTGCTGCTGCGTTGGGTTGCATGCGTGTATGTGCCACCGCTGCTGCAGCAGCAGCAGGAGGAGCAGCATAAGGAGGCGCACCAGCAGCAGCAGCAAAAGGGGCAGGATGATCAGCAGCGTACGGCGCAGCAGCCGCTGCAGCAGGAGCAGCAACAGGAGCAGCAGCAGGAGCAGCAGCAGGGCCTTGGTGATGTAAGACGGTGTAGAGAAGCTGCAGTGTATGCGAATGAAATACATGCAGTGTATTGCCAGCCAAGACAGTTAGCTGCAGGTTTCTTAGAGATACATCTAAAGGGAACTCAGGTCGATTTGCTGCTGCTGCTGCTGCTGCTGCTGCTGGCAGCAAAGCTGCAGCAGCAAGACGCCCATCTACTAAATTAAACCCACGCAAAACTCCTTGCTTCAGAAAGACAGCCTTTGTTGCTGTCGCCACCAAACAAACCCGAACCTCTTCTTCCTCTTCATTCCTGCTGCTGCTGCTGCTGCTGCAGATCCTGCTGCTGCTGCTGCTGCTGCTGCTGCAGGGGAGGAGGTGATCTACTGGTGTGTCTGTTGCTGCCTTCCAGACTTCTTTTTGCTGCTCCAGGTGGATGAGGTGTATATACACCCCATCTTCCCAGAGGAAGCAGCAGCAGCAGCAGCACAAAGCGAGACTACGCACACGCGCTCGAGGCAGCGCAGGGCGAAGCAACTCTTTATAAGAAGTGTGCCGGTACTTCGCCTGCAGCAGCAGCAGCAGCAGCAGCAGCACCGAAAGAATAAACATAGCAGAGGTAGACACAGCAGCAGCAACATTCTCAAG
The DNA here is from genome assembly GCF_000499425.1 of Eimeria acervulina. Taxonomy (NCBI): domain Eukaryota; phylum Apicomplexa; class Conoidasida; order Eucoccidiorida; family Eimeriidae; genus Eimeria; species Eimeria acervulina. Next base: position 53,621 of record NW_013549847.1, read on the forward strand.
AGTAGCAGCAGCGACACCGGCACCAGGTGCAGCAGTAGTAGCAGCAACAGCAACAGCATCGTTGTCAGCAGTAGCAGTAGCAGTAGCAGCAGCAGCAGCAGCAGTGTCGGCATTATCAACATTATCAGCAGCAGCAGCATTGTCAGCAGCAGCATTGTTAGCAGCGGCAGCATCCTCAGCAGCAGCAGCATTGTCTGCAGCAGCATTGTCTGCAGCAGCATTGTCAGCAGCAGCATTGTCCGCAGCAGCATTGTCAGCAGCAGCAGCAGCAGCAGAAGCAGCAGCAGCAGCAGCAGAAGCTTGATTACCTGTTTGATGTTTCTAACGAAGGTTGCTGCCTTCGCCAGTGTCAGCCGCCAGCTCCAGCCCCTTCTGTACTTAAAATAATTTTCATACTTCACTCCGTATTGCTGCAGCAGCAGCAAACGCCATTGCTGCTGCTGCTGCTGCGCTAGCAGCACAAACCAACGCCGACAAACCAAACAGCAGCTGCATAAATCGCTCACAGTAAAATACTGAGAAGCTAGCAGCAGCACCACCTCAGGCAAATCACCCCTGCTGCTGCTGCTGCTGCTGCTGCTGCTGCTGCTCAGGCTGTTGCTAGTGCTCCTGGTGCTGCTGTTGCTGCGGGTGCTGCATCTACTGCTGCTGCTGCTGCTACGGCTGCTGTTACTGCTGCTCCTGTGGCTGCTGCTGCTGCTGCTGCTGCTGCTGTGGTTGCGGCTGCCCCGGTGGTTCTTGTTCCTGCTGCTGCTCCAACGGCTACTGTTGCTGAAGCAGCATTCGTTGCTGCTTTTGCTAGTGTGGCTGCTGCTTCTGCTGCTGCTGCTACTTCTGCTGCTACTGCTGCTGCTTGTGGAGCTGCTGCGCCTGCCACTACTGCTGACTAGCTTGCTGCTTGCATCGGTAGTGCTGCTGCTGCTGCTGCCGCTGCAGTCTGCTGCCTCCCTGCCTTGGCTGCTTCGGTTAGCAGTCCAATGAGTCATGGGGATGCTGCTGCTGCTGTTGCTGCTGCTGTTGCTGCTGCTGCTGTTGCTGCTGCTTCCGCTCCGACTTCTGCTGCTGCGTTGGTCTTGCATACTGCTGCTGCTGCGCCCCCTGCTACAATAACCTGCTCTTCCATCTCTGTTGCAGCGACCGCAGCTGCAACTGCGTCGGCTGCTGCTGCTGCTGCCGCCGCTGTCTAGCCAGTAGCGGGGGGCGCTGCTGCTGCAGCAGCTGCAGCAGCAGCTGCCTGGAGTGCTGCAGGGTTCTTCTCTAAACAAGGGGCTCATCGCTGCAATGGCTGTTGTTGTTGTTGTTGCTGCTGCTGTGAACGGGTTGGCTGCTTCTGCTGCTGCTGCAGCTGCTGCAGCTGCTGCAGCTGCTGCCGCAGCTGCTGCAGCAGCAGCACTATGTCTGCGCCGGGTGCACTTTCAGTGCAGAAGGTCCAGCTGCTGCTGCTGCTGCCTCATCATTAGCCGCAGCAGCCTTTTGTTCGGCGGTGCTGCTTGCAGCATCGCCGCATAGATGTTTCCAGCGCAGCCGACGGCTGGCGCTGCTGCTGTTGCTGCTGTTACTGCTGCTGCTGCCGTTGCTGCCGCTGCTGCAGTCGTCCTTTTAGCTCTTTCTCAGTATGACGGCCGTTTTATTTATTTCAGCAGCTGCTGCTGCTTCTGCTGCAGCAGTGCTGCTGCAGGGGGGCGGCGACCGCTGCAGTGGCCGTGCAGACAGGATCGTGCTGCTGCTGCTGCTGCTGCTGCTGCTGTTGCTGCTGCTGTTGCTGCTGCTGTTGTTGTTATTTATGCTTCTGCAGCCCATGTGCATAACTCAAGTTTGTGGAGAAGGAAAAACACTGAGGGGCAGCAGCAGCTGCTGCCGCTGCTGCTGCTGCTGCTGCTGTCGTCGTCGCTGCTGCCGACTGTGGAGTCCCCTAGAGTAGAAAACGCTGCAGCAGCAGGAGTTGTTTCGGGGTGTACGTACAGCAGCTGCCGCAACTGTTGTTGTTGCAACTGTATTTCGTGCTGCTGCTGCTGCTGTTGCCGTTCCTGCTGCTGCTGCTGCACGGCCGATACGAGCGCTGCTGCTGCAGCAGCGCAGCGCCAGAGCTGCTGCTGCAGCTGCTGCTGCTTCCTGTGGTGCTAAGGCTACAGAAAAGGCAAATAAAACCCTAAGAGCAGATATAAAATGTATTAAATGCAGTATTTCAGCGGACGAGACAGCTCAAGCGGCTGCTGCTCCTGCTGCTGCTGCTGCCTCTATCTTGGCTGCCGTTCCTATGACTAGGGACGAGACAGCAGCAGCAGCAGCAGCAGCAGCAGGTTCTTCCGCAGTCGGCAGCAGTTGCTGCTGATTAGCAGCCTCGTCTCTTCTTGTTGTTAGATCTGTTCCTCCTGCTTTTAATGTTTGCTGCTGCTGCTTCTGCAGTTGCTGCTGCTGCTGCGGTCGCTGTTGCTGCTGCTGCTGCGGTCACTTTTGCTGCTGCTTCGGTAGTTGTTGCTGCTGTGGCTGCTGCTGCTTCTGTGGTTGCTGCTGCTTCTGTAGTTTCCGCTGTTGCTGCGTTTGCTGCTGATGCTGCGGTTGTTGCTGCTGCAGCGGTTGCTGCTGCGGCTGCTGCTGCGGTTGCTGCTGCTGCGGTTGCTGCTGCCGTTGTGCCGCCACGGAGACTGTTGGAGCCGCTGTTGCTGTTCCTTCTGCAGCATCAGCTGCTGCTGCTGCTATTATTGATCCTGCTGCTGCTGCTAATGGTGTTGTGTCAACTCATCAGCCTATAACTGCAGCAGCAGCAGCAGCATTAACAGCAGCAGCAGCAGAGCGACACAGCGGCGGCAGCTGCTAATAATAATAATAATAATAATAATAATAATAATAATAATAATAATAATAATAATAATAATAATAAATATATAATAATAAGAATATTAATAATATTTTAAATACCCATCATTATTATTTTTCCTACTACTGCAGAAATTGTTGCCTCTGTTATTATTATTTTGTATTAATAATAATTATATTATTTTTATTAATAATATTATTATTACTAAAATGTTTATTAACAACAATATTATTATTGCTATTCATAAAAAAATTACTATATATCATTTTTAATTTCTGCTGCTGCAACCGGAAGAGCCCTGAGCTGCAGCAGCAGCTGCTACTGCTGCTGCTGTTGCTGCGGCTGCTGCTGTTGCTGTTGCCGCTGCTACTACTAGCGCTGCGGTTGCTGCTGCTGCTGCTGTTGCTGCTGCTGTTGCTGCAGCTGCTTGCCCTGAACAGCGCACGCGGCAGCAGCCGCAGCAGCAGCAACAGTAGCAGCAGCAACGACAGCAGCAGCAGCGACAGCAGCAGCAGGAACCTGTCAAGCTGTGGCAGCAAAGTGTTTGCTGTATAAGGCTTTTATTTGTAGTGTTCCGGCGTATAGACAGCAGCAGATCCAGCAAGAGCGGCAGCAGCAGAGCAACAGCAGCAGCAGAGCAGCAGCAGCAGAGCAGCAGCAGCAGAGCAGAAGAGCAACAGAAATATAAAACAGAAGCAAATCCAAGAAAAAACAAAAACGCAAACGCGCCAAACCCAGCATGCTGCAGCAGCAGGAGCTGCTGCTGCTGCTGCTGCTGCTGTTGCCGCTGCTGTTGCTGCTGCTGATCTGCAGCTGCCGAAGTCACAGCTGCAGCTGCTGCTCACGCTGCAACGAATGCTGCTGCTGATGTCGCAGCTATTGCTGCTACTGCTGCTGCTCTGCTCCTGCTGCAGCGACCGACGCAGCCGCAGCAGCAGCTGCTGCTGCTGATGCTGCTGCTGCTGCTCCGGCAGCGGCTGCCGCTTGCTGCAGGGCACTCAGCAGTCCCTCAGCGCACCTCGAAGCCCTAAACCCTAAACCCTAAACCCTAGTCTCCTGGGGTTTGAATGTGTCGCTGCAGGTTTCTGAATTTGTCTTTGAGCTGCACGTTGGTGAATCGCCGCAGCAGCGGATGCTCCTGCAAGAACAAAGCAAGCCCTAAACCCTAAACCCTAAACCCTAGAGCCCTCAACCTCAAAGCCCTAAACCCTAAACCCTATACCCTAGAGCCATAAACCCAATGCCCCTAAACCCCAAACCTTTTGCATCTTTTGCTGCTGCGTTATCGCTGGGCTGTTGCTGTTGAGGGTTTAGGGTTTAGGGTTTAGATCACCTGCTGTATTTCTTTCCAGTTGCCCTTTCCGAAGCGCCGTACACCCTCTAATAGAAGCTCTTCCTGATAAGACACGCACATCAAACCCTAAACCCTAAACCCTAAACCCTAAAGGGCAGCTCAGAATCATCGATGAGATGGATGATAGCTTGGAGAGTATTGACAGACAGCATATTAAGGGTTTAGGGTTCAGGGTTTACAAAGAGGGCCTAGGATTAGGGTTTAAGAGATCAGGGTTTAAGATTAGGGTTTAGGGTTTAAGGGTTTAGGGTTTAGCAGCACCTGAGTGCGCGTCCAGCACCGGAGCCGACGATCAGGAGCCGACGGCTTGGGTGGAGATATCAACCCGTACTGCTTCTGCTGCTGCTGCTGCTGCTGCTGCTGCAGCTGGGGAGGCTCTTCATCGGAGGGCCACCTGTAGACGCCGCAGCAAAGCAAACAAAGTATTGTACTTAGGTTCTAGGGTTTAGGGTTTAGGAGTAGGGTTTACAACTTGGGTTTAGGGTTCTAAGGGTTTAGGGTTTAGGGTGTAACGCTAGGGTTAAGGGTTCTGAGCGCTCAGGGTATTTATTAAGGGTTTAGCGTTTAGGGTTAGGGTTTTGTGTTTACAACTAGGGTTTAGGGTTTAGGGACTAGGGCTGGGGTTCACGGTTTACAGCTAGGGTTTATGGTTTAGGGTTGTTTACAGCTAGAGCTTAGGGTTTTAGAGTTTAGGGGTTAGGGCTTTAAGGGTTTAGGGTCTAGAGTTTAGGGTTAGGGTTTAGGGTTTTAAGGGTTTAGGGTTTAGGGTTTACTGTTCGGTTTTGTCTGTGGGCTGTGCGTCTAAGAGACGCGGAAATTTCAATCGGTGGGGCGGTGAGTCAGCTGAAGAGAGGAGCGAGGGTCTTCTGCTGCAGCTGCTGCTGCTGCTGCTGCTGCTGCTGTTGGCGAGTCTGCTGCTGCGCCTCGTGCCGCCGCTGTGGTGGCTTTCCTCGTGCTGCTTCTGCGCTGTTGCTGCCGCTGCTGCTGCTGTTGTTGCTGTTGTTGCTGCTGCTGCTGTTGGACTGTCAGTGGGTTCGCTGCCAAGGGAAGAAGGGTCTGAAGGATGCTGCCGCTTCGCAGAGCTCTGTCTGCTGCTGCTGCTTGTGCTGCTGCTGCTGCTGCTGTCGTTGCTGCTGCTGCTGCTGCTGCTGCTGTCGCTGCTGCTGCTGCTGCTACTACTTGCAGCTGCAGGTTCTCCTTGACCCTGCGGCAGCAACGGCTGCGACTGCTGCTGCTTTTGCTGCTGCTGCTGCTGCTCTTGCTGCTGTTCTCGCTGCGGCGTACTTGAATTTCCGAGGATTTCACAGCCTCCTTCACTAGCAGCAGCAGCAACAGCAGCAGCTGCTGCTGTTGCTGCTGCTGGCGTGTCGCCGGCGGCCCCTTGAGCCTCTTCCCTCGCCGCTTCTGCAGCAGTTGCTGGTGCAGCAGCAGCCAAATAAGGTGCTGCTGCTGCTGGTGATGCAGCTGCTGCTTCTGGTGCTGCTTCTGCTGGGGCTTGTGTTGCGGCTGCAGCTTCTCTCGCTGCTGTAGCTCCCGCTTGTCCTGTTGCTTCTGCTGTTGCTGTTGTTGCTGCTGCAGTAGCAGTTGTTGTAGCAGCGTTTGCTTCCGGTGTATGGGAAGCGGCACCGCAGCAGCAACCTTTCAGCAGCAGCTGCAGCCGCTGCTGCTGCTGCTGCAGCGTCTGGCGTGCGTAGAGAAGAGCTGCAGCAGCACGCTGCGCCTCCCGCTGCTGCAGCAACACCCCAACTGCTACCTCATCATCAGACAGGGATCCCTCCTCTTCTGCTGCTTCCTGCTGCGCTGCTGCTGCTGCTGCTGCCGCTGCTGCTTGCTGCGCGACCACCTCTTGCTTCTTCAGTTGCTGCAGCAGCTGCTGCTGCTTCTGTGTTTCGGCACAGCAACAAACGCATTGTCCTTGCTGCTGCGGTTGTTGTTGTTGTTGCTGCTGCTGCTGCTGCGGCTGCTGTTGCTGTTGCTTTTGTTGCTGCTGCTGCTGCTGCGGCTGGTCTGTGCAGTGGGAGAGCTGCGGCCCAGGGTTTTGCTGCGGACTCATGAAGCCCTCGCCACCCCGCGCACCTCCCTCTTGCTGCTGCTGCTGCTGCTGCTGCTGCTGCTGCCGCTCTTCCCAGGTATCTGCAGGAGCGGAAGGAGACTCGATGGGGGAGTCAACAGCAGCAGCAGCAGCAGCAGCAGCATCTTGCGTTTCCCCACCGTTGCTGCTAGGCTCTTGCTGCTGCTCCTGCTGCTTTGAGTCGTAGGCGAGACAGCAGGACAACTGCAGCAAAAGCAGCAGCAGCAGCAGCACGGGACTTACAATTCTACCTCAGCGCAGAAGCAGCAGCAGCAGCAGCACAAGCAGCAGCAGCAGCAGCACAAGCAGCAGCAAGCGTGCATGCACTAGTGACCCACCTTATGCAGCAACGGTGGAGGCAGCGAGCAATCGAGGAAGAAGCCAACGGCAGCAACTTGCTGCAGTGCTGCTGCCGCAAGATCTGCAGCGCTGTGCTGCTGCTCCTGCTGCTGTTGCTGTTGCTGCTGCTCGGACCTCGCTGATGCAGCTTCAGCAGCAAACTTGCTCCCAGTCTTCTGCAGCAGCGGCGGCAGCTCGTCCATCGCAGCAGCAAGAGCCTCCCTGAAAGCAGCAGCAGTGCCAGCAGCAGCAGAGTCTCCTGCTGCTGCTGCTGCTGCTGTTGGTATGCAGACTTCAGATCGCAGCGACACGATAGAGGCCTCTCTACAAACAATCCGCAGCGAGGAAATAGCAGCCAAACCCCAGTCTAGCCGTCTGCTGCTGCTGCTGCTGCTGCTGCTGCTGCTGCAGGACGGGCAGCAGGTGCGAAGGACCTGCTGCAGAGGCAGCAGTAGATGCAGCAGCAGCTCGAGTGCAGCAGCACGAACTACCGCAGCGTGTAAAGCCAGCATATGCTGCTGCCAAATGCTGCTGCTGCTGCTGTTGCTGCTGCTGCTGTTACTGTCAGCGAGCTTCTGCTGCAGCAGCACCTGCATCTCAGGCTCTTCTCGCAGGGCCTGCAGCAACTGCTGCAGCTGCTGCTGCTGCCCAGCAGCGGCTGCTGCTGCTATGTCGTGTATATGGTTCCGCACATATTGTGTAGCTGAGGGCAGCAGCTCCTGCTGCTGTAGCATGCGGTGTTGCTGTTGCTGCTGCAGCTGTTGCAGCAGGAGACGCTCCTGCTGCGGCTGCCCTGTTGCTTCCCTAAGCCGCTCCTCCGCTTCGTTGAGGAGGCAGCAGCAGCAGCAATGGTTGCATCCTTTGCAGCAGCAGCAGTAGCTGCTGCTGCTGCTGCTGCTGTTGCTAGGGCTGCTTCTGCTGTTGCTAGGGCTGCTGCTGGAGCTTCTCCTGCTCCTGCTGCTCCCCCGTACTTGCTGTCTCCTACTCAAATCTCCCCCGTCATTATCTGCAGCAGCAGCAGCAGTTGCTGCTGCTGCTGCTGCCGCCGCCGCAGGGAGAGAAGGAAACGTTACAGCTTCCCAAGCCAGAGCATCCAGTAGCAGGCCTGGGCCCGGCACCTGCGCCGGATGCCTCATCTGCTGCTGCTGCTGCTGCTGCTGCTCCTGTTGCTGTACTGCTGCTGCTGCTGCTGCTGTTGCTGCGCTGCTGCTGCTGCTGCTGCCGTTGCGATGTTGGTAGCCAGCCTACTATACTCCACGCGGAACAAGGCCTGCTTCTGCAGTCGCTGCTGCTACTGTTGCTGCCGTTGTTGCTGCTGCGGTGGATAGCTTGTTGTTATTGCTGCTGCTGCCGTTGCTGCTGCTGCTGCTGCTGCTGCTGCGCCCGCAGGGCTAGGAGCAAGAAAGCAGGAAGTAAGAAAAATTCGAGTTGCCGCTGCAGCGCTGCAGCAGCCGCTGTTTGGGTAGGTGTAGCTGCAGCCGCGGGAGTTGCTGCTGCAGCAGTGTTGCTGCTGCTAGTGCTGCTGCTGCAGCAGCAGCTGTCTCTGCGGTGCGGCAGCAGCCGCCTCTCCTATGGAAGGCAAATCAGCGAATGTTTATTGCCTAACGATTAATTCTTGCTGCTGCTGCTGCAACTGCTGCTGCTGTGTCTGCATGCAGCAGCGGCGGCAGCAGCAGCAGCAGCGAGGGTGGGGTTGGTGTTGCTGCTGCAGCCCCCAAATGGCGCAGCAGCAAAAATAATGCGTTTCTTTTGCCTAGCTCTTAAGAGCCAGTGGTTTAGTTGGTGCGGTGCAGCATGTAAGGGCGTCTCTAAACCCTAAAGCCTAAACCCTAAACCCTAAACCCCCATGGTCTCTCCTGCCGATCTGCTGCAGCAGGAAGTCGACTGTCTGCGCCGCGCTTATTCTCCCTTTGCTGAATTTGTAGCACTTATTCCCGCCGAAGACCCAGCAAGACCTGTTGCTGCTGCTGCTGCTGCTGTTGTTGCTGCTGCTGCGCCGCTCGACGCGGAGAAACCCATCCCCTGCTCAACTCAGCAGCTTAAGCGGCAGCAGTGGCCGCAAGAACAGCAGCAACAGCAGCAGCAGCAACTGAAGCAGCAGGATCCCCAGCTAGACCAGCTTCATCAGCAGCAACAGCCACAACGACAGCTGGAGCAGCAGCAGCAACCGCAGCAGCAGCAGCAGCAGCAACAGCAGCAGCAGTTTCTGTGCGCGTTAAGCCACCCCTCGGGCACTTTGCTGCTGACCATCGGCCTACAGATCGACGGCCTCCAAGTAAGACTGTCGGTGTAAAGTGCTGCTGCTGCTGCTGTTGCTGCTGCTGCTGTTCAGTTGGTGCTGCGCTGCTGGTGCTGTGCTGCTGCTTCCGTGCTGCTGCTGCTGTGGCGCAGCACGTAACATGGGGTTATGGTGCAGTTACTATGGTCGTGTCTTGCTGCTGTTCTGCTGCTGCTGCTGCTCTGCTCCTGCAGCTGCTGCAGCTCGATTGCCTACCAGGCCAGACTCCCCAAGTTGCCGTGAAGTCACTGCAGCAGAAGCAACAGCAGCAGCAGCAGCAACAGCAGCAGCGGAAGCAGCAAGAAAAGCCGCTAAGTCAGGCCCAGCAGCAGCAGCTCGCCGCCTGGGGTGTACGTACACCTCAACATTTTGCTGCAGTCTTCGAGTCATTTGAAAGTTTGCTGCAGGCAGTTTGCCCTCAGCTCTTTCAGCGCATGCAACAGGAGCTGCTGGTGCGGCAGCTGCAGCAGCAGCAACAGCAGCCTAGGGAGTAGAGGGGAGGCAGGAGCAGCACTAGAAGCAGTAACGGCAGCAGGAGCAGCAGCAACAAATACAGCAGCAGCAGCAACTGCAGTCGCCACTACCGAGACGCCAGCAGCAGCAGCAAGAGCAGCTGCTGCATTACTTCCAGCAGCACTATCAGCATCAGCAGGAGCAGCAGCAAGAGCAGCTGCATCACAGCGACAACTGCGAAAACAGCAGCGGCAGCAGCAGTAGCAGCCGCGTGAGGAGCAGCAGCATTAGGAACAGCAGCAGAGCAAGGAGGCGGGCAGCTGTTATTATTATTTTTATTATTATTATTACTATTATTAATATTATAACCTCAAGAAACAAAGACTAAATATAAACTAAACAAATAAAACTGCAATAAAACTTGCAGTTTTCTCCTTCGTTGAATAATACATTATTCTGACTCCACTAAATAAATACGTTTTCATTTTATTATTATTATAATATATATATATTATAAATAAAATAATATAAAATAATATAAAATAATATAAAGTAATATCAATGGCTTCGCCTTACGCTCGCGTCGATGTTCTTCACTCTGCCTTTCCAGGGCGTAGATGGGCAGAACTACGAATTGATATAGATGCATCAATAGGAGAAGTTAAAGAAAAACTTTATAAACATACAGGTAAATAAATCATTTAAATTATTTATTTATTTGTTTATCTGTTTATTTATTTATTTATTTATTTATTTATTTACTCGTTAGTTTGGTTTTATTGTCTTTTTTAATTGTTTAGCATTCATACAAATTGAATTTGATGCATCAATAGAAATTAAAGAAAAACTTTACAAACATACGGGTAAATAAATCATTTAACTCATTTGTTTATTTGTTTATCCGTTTATTTATTTATTTATTTGTTTTAGTTTAGTTTATTTTTATTATATTTAGTTGTTTAGTATTCAGGTGTTAAGTAAATGATTATGTGATTTGGTTTTTTGTGTATTTTATATATTTGTTTATTTATTTAAATAAATTAATAATAGATGCATGCACACAACTATAAAGGTAGGTTTGTTTGTTTATTTTATACGCATCGTTCTTGCACATAAATACCTTTGTAGTAAATAATGATAGAAAGAAACAAAACAGATAAAGCAATTAATAAACAACCAGCTGGCTAGCTAGCTAGCTAGCTACCGAACTAATTACCTAGCTAGCTATCTTCCGGACTCGCCCAGCGGTTTCTGCCGCTGTTGCTGCTGCTGCTCTTGCTGTTGCTGCTGCTGCTACTCTTGCCGTTGCTGCTGCTGCTGCTGCTGCTGCTGCTTTTCAGGTACATCTAGCAGCAACATGACGCTGCAGCTGCTGCTGCCTTCTACTGATTCCCAGCAGCAGCAAAAATGTATTCCCTTGGTGGATGCAGACGAACTGTCTCTCAGGCAAGCAGACAGCAAGGGTTTGGGGTTTAGGGTTTAGGGTTCAAGGTCTAGGCTTTAGGAAAGCAGGGTTTAGGGTTTATTGTTAGGTTTATTGTTGAGGCTGTTAATGTGCTTGGGGCTTAGGGTATAGGGTTTAGGGTTTGGTTTTGCAGCGAACCCGGCAGCAAACTAGCAAACAAAGGAGATCGGTCCAAGCTGCAGATGTTCTTGCTGCGGTTTCCATGGCTGCTGCTGCTCTTGCTGCTGCTGCTGCTGCTCTTAATGCTGCTGTTGCTGCAGGATGTTTGGGTGTTTGCCGTCTGGGTGTACACTACTTATTAGCGATTCGTCTGGTGTTAACGGTGGAGGCAGCGGCTGCGCAGCAGCAGCAGCAGCTGGAGATGTGGCAGCAGCAGCAGCAGCAGACAGAGACACGGATATATCATCCCGCTATAGAATGGCTGACGAGGTGTATGAACAGCGCGGAGATTCAATGAGGCGCTTCCTTAGAAACCTGCAAAGCAGCAAGCCAGAGCTTTTTCAGCAGCAGCAGGAGGAAGAGCAGCAACAGCAGCAGCAGGACGAGCAGCAGCAGGAAAATGAGGAGGAGATCCGTCAGATGTTCCCTATTGGCTCGAGGTGTATGGTAAGTCGATTTTGCTGCTGCTGCTGCTGCTGCTGCTGGACTCACGTGCTGCTTTTGCCTCTGTGGGAGTTGCAGCTGTGTCTATTGTTTGTGCCAGCTGCTGCTGCTACTAGCTTGCTGCTGCTGCTTCTGCTGCAGACTTGCTGCTGCTGCTGCTGTTGACTGGCTACTGCTGCTAGTGCTGATTCACTCCCTGCTGCTGCTGTTGACTCTCTACTGCTGGTGATTCACTTTCTGCTGCTACTTCCGATTCATTTCCTGCTGCTGCTGCTGCTGCTGCTGCTGCTGCTGTGCGCAGTTATCAGGTGATCGTCGCGGTTGTGTTGTTTTTGTGGGTGCGCGACCCTCGCGCCCCAACGGCGAAGTTTGGATAGGTGAGAGTAATAACAAAAGTAAATTAAATTAACTGAGATAATAATTAAATTAATTTAATTTAAATAGTAATAATAGTAAACTAAATTAATTAACGTAAGGTAAAATAAATATAAGTTTAAGTGTAAACAACCCTAAAATGAATAAAAAACGTCGGGCAGAAAGCGATTTCAATGAATGCAATCAGCTGGCTATATTTATATATAATATATAATATAAATTTATATAGTTATATAGTTATGTAGTTATATTTACTTATTTATTTATTCTACAATAGCGTCTTTCATTGTTTAAATTATATATAGATTGTTTTTGTTTGGTTTTAATGGAATATACTACGAATAAAATAAAGAAATATTTTTTATTCGTTTTAATTCTTTTTTATTTTTAATTGCAAACTACCCATTTGGACAAAACCCAAGGACTTTTGACCGACAGATTCAAATGAAACAAATTAATAATAAATATTAAAAACAAATACTTTTTATTTGATTAAAAACAAATATTAAAAACATGTTTTTGATTGTTATTTATTAAAAACAAATAATAACACGCATGTACCTCATGCCTCTTATGGTTAGGCATTTTCAGGGTTTAGGGTTTAGGGTTTAGGGTTCAGGGTTTTGTGTTTCAGGGTTTTTGTGTGGGTTTAGGCGTGGCTTTAGATGAGCCTCTGGGTTTGACAGACGGGAGGGACTTTCGTTTCGGGGGTTTGCAGCCAGCAGCAGCAGCAGCAGCAACTGCAACAGCAGCAGCAGCAGCAGCAGCAGCAGCGGCAGGCCGCAAATTGGTATTCAGCAGCAAAAGGCTTTTTGAGTGTTCTGGAGATAAATACGGAGAATGGGTAAAACCCAAAGAGGTGACAGTCGGAGACTTCCCTCCTCTAGACCCTTTCGATTTAATCGATGAAATCTAACTCCTAATCTTGCTGCAGCTGCTGCTGCAGCTTTTTGTTGCTGCTGCAGTTGCTGCTGCAGCTGCTGTTGCTACTGAAGTTAGCGCTGCAGTTTGTGAAGCAGTTAATGTTTCAGTTATTGCTGCAGTTGCTAATGCAGTTAGTGCTGCTGCTGTACCATTCAGTGTTGCTGTTGCAACTGCTGATGCAACAGCAGGTCTTGCTGCGGCAGCAGCAGCGGCAGCAGCAACTGATGCTGAGGAGGGAATGGACCTCTGCTCAGGCTCCAACTACAGAAGATGACTTTCTTTGGGTTGTTTTATTTATTTATTTATTTATTTATTTATTTGTTTATTTATCTTCAGTGGTGTTTATTTGTTGCTGCAGTCCCCCTATCTGCCCTTCATCAGTTTATTTATTAATTCGTCTCTTCTTTCCGGTATTTATTTATTTATTTGGTTTTGCTTGTCATTTGTTTGTTTATATATTGCTGTGAGTTTGGTCTCTTATTTGTTTGTTGTTTGGTTTTGTTTACTTTTCACCTGTTTATTGATTGATTGATTGATTTATTTATTTATTTATTTCGCTTGTTATTTTGTTTATTTGTCGTCTGTCTACTTATACTTATTATTTGCTCGTTCGTCAGTACTGGTTTTTCTGTTTATTTTCGCTACTTAAGTATATATTTTCTTGTTGGCGTTTGCATCTACCGGCCATTTGTTTTTTATTTGTCCTGAACTGCGGCGTTCCATTATTAGAGTAGTGGCATGCGCTATAAACTAGAAAGAGTAGGGAATGGTTAAGCGTTTATTTAATTGAATAAATATATATATAATAATAAACATAAGCGACGGCGGCAGGGTTCGAACCTGCGCGGGCAGAGCCCAATGGATTTCAAGTCCATCTCCTTAACCACTCGGACACACCGCCGACGACGGCTTCGGTGTTACGCTTGCTATTCTTCCTTCTCTATTCTTGCTTTTAAATTTGTTTTTGTTTTCTTAACACTTTGTTCAATTGTTTGTGTTTATTATTTTATAACCCCTCTGCATCACAGCAGGAGAACTCCTCCTATGCTCTACAGTTATTTCCTTACTAATGAACTGCAGCTGCCTTTTGTTACTAATGAAAGGCCTCAGAATTCTCTGTTTTTTGTCTGTTTATGGCTTTCCTTGTTTCTGATTTGGTTGGCGTGTTTCGCCTCCTTACTAACAGAGTCGGTTGTCAAGGAGGTTATAAAGAGCCTGTTTCTTGTTTATTTCGTGCTCTCTAAGAACAATTTTAATAACGAAAAAGCTGCATATACGTCTGAGACCGCAAATATTATTCAAATCTCCTTTTCAATTCGTTTTTGGACGGGCTCTGCTTGCGGTCCCTTGTGTTTTCTGCTGGCATATCAGCCTGTAAACGTTTACTGCATATATCATTACTTATTATTAAGCATATTTCATTCAAAGAAGGGACTAAACTCCTAAGAATAACGAACCTGCACTGCGTTGCAACACAGGGAGAGCACAAGCCGATGTCATAGAGACCACTGGTCCCGCTGTATCCTTTAACACTATAAAAAGGCTTTTTTTGCATTTTATCATCGACTACTGTTCAGATGAAGATGCTTAAGCGAAAGAATGGCTTCAAAAGATTCAAACCAACCGTCGTACACCCACACTCCCCCCTCCTAGAGTTCACTGTATACCAGCACACGCCGAAGAAGGGGTAATTAGCGATAAATGAAGAAGAATGGCATGAAAAAGACACCTTTATGAATATGCTTTTAACACCAATTCTGATAAGATGTTGTTAATTGAACTTTTGAAAGTAATCTGCTGTTTAGACCGCACAAAGAAGACCCAACCGTGGCAAGCATGAAATGCATGAAATGCAAATCCCCCGGCTGGACGGGTAAGGCTGTTGTGTTTGCTCCTCTCCCCCCGCCTAAAATTGGATTTGTTTGTTCTAAAAGTAGTTAAATTTGCATTTTTAAATTATTACAGTGAGGAAAAGGGAAAAGAAAACATCTTTACTTGTTCTTCCACCCACGGTGGTGGGTGTTATATCAGACGCCAGTGGCATCATAATCCGCTGCACCAGATCACTTGAATCGCCTTTAAAAGTTGGTGAATTAATCATTTCTTTTTTAATTAATTAGAAATTATCGTTTGAATGTTTATTTAAATATATTAAAACCATGATCGCGACGTTTTTCTGGGGCAAAACTACCCCTACTTCTTATTCGCCGTTCATGCCCTGAAGGGGTGGGGCTTTATTCAAGCACCGTTCTCCATCCTTGCGGAAGGGGCAATGTCGCTGCACATGACGCCTAGCGGATGCGCGATGATTGCTAGTTGAAAACTACTCCAATTCCCGTTCGCCGACCCTCACGGGAAGGCGGCAATTTCTGGGGCCTTTCGGGGCTAACAATTATTCATTTTGTGCATGTTCGATTGCTGTATGATTGTGTTTATGTTTTGTACTTATGCGCGTTCGGTATTTCGTCATTTGAGGCATTTTTACCTCTATCTGCTGTGTATGGCCTTTAAATAATCGGTTCTTGCGTGCGTTATCTGCGCTCAATATTAGCTTAGTGACTTTTCTGTTGTTATAGGTTACTATTCGTCATTGTATAGATATGCTTTTAAGACGATTGTTTAAGCCTAGGCCATCTTCAGTACTGTCTTGGTGTGTAGTGATATATCCATATGTATATATACATGGATATTCTAAACATCGAAGGGAAGGTGTGTGCTGCTGTTGCCTCTGGCTGCAGCGGCTGTCCTCTATTATTGGACCTGCAAGAACAATAATACGCCTTCCTAGTTTACTACATGGATTAATTGTTCAGGTTTAGTTGATATATATGTACATATATATATATATATATATATTCATACATGGATGTATTTTTTGTGCATTACAAGGCTGGACAGTCGTGCAGACGGCAGCAAGACGAGCGCTAGAGCGGAGTTAGAGTTTGTTTTGTTCGTTACCGTTATTTTCTTGTTTAATCCTAAGTGGCATTCTGTTTGTTAATAGAGGTGGTACTGTAAATATACAAAAATGCCAAGTGAAACTCGTGTGCAAGTTGTACTGATGATACAAATTTATTCAGTGTACTTCAGCCAATTCGAATGGTTCAGCTATAAGGGAAGAATATAGGCGGCAGATTAGTTATAGGCTTTGCTGCAGTAAAACAATGCAGCAGCAGCGAGAGGGGAGATTCGTGTGGTAGTATGGGTTTTATTGCAGCAAAATAACGAGTTTACGTTTTTTGCAGCAAAAGGTACATTGGCTGCAGATAAAAAGAAATGCACTGCAACAAGAGGCGCCAAGGCGTTTTATGTGTGCTGAAAGGCGGAGGTGCACGTACACCTGGAGCCATCAACAACAAATCCTCATCATTTAATTGCAATTCATCACAACAACAATGCGCTTCCAATGTACAATTAAACCTATACGAACCGCCTCGCTCGTACACGAGGCCAACAAACAAACAACAACCGCAATATATGCTGTTGCTGCTGTGGCTACTACTGCTGCTGCTACGACTGCAACAGCAGTGGTGCTGCTGCTGCTACGGCTGCAACAGCAGTGGTGATGCTGCTGCTACAGCTGCAACAGCAGTGCTGCTGCTGCTACAGCTGCAACAGCGGTGCTGATGGTGCTGCTACGGCTGCAGCAGTCTGTCTCGCACGAGCTCATAGAGCCGCTGCCGCACTTGGGGGTTTAAATGCTGCAGCAGCAACGCCAAATCCTGCTGCCGCTGCTGCAACTCCGCAGCAGTCGCAGCTGACTCCACTACTCGCTGTACTTCTGACTGATTCCCCGGGACCTCACTGGGGCGGCAACGCCCAAACCCTTGCTGGTGAACCTGCTGCTGTTGCTGAGTTTGCTGCTGTTGTTGCTGCTGCTGCAGGTCCCCAATCATTTCAGCCAACCACCGCCTCTCCGCTGCCCTGCGCTGTTTCCTCTCTTCCTCCTGGGGGTCGGGTCTTTGCACGACTCCAGCAGCACGGAGCTGCTGCTGCAGCTGCTGCTGCAACTGTTGCTGCAACTCCTGCTGCTCCAGGTCTTGCCGTCGCTGCAATATCTGAGCTTCCATCTTCCTTGCCTCCAGCTGCAGCAACAGCATTTGTTGCTCTTGCTGCTGCTGTAGCCGCCTCTCTAATGCGATCCGTCGTTGTTGCAATTCCTCCAGTTCCTGCTGCTGCTGATGCTGCTGTTGCATCCTTTGTTCCTCTACAATGCGAGAGCTCTGTGCTGCAAGGGACTGTCGCTGTTGCGTCCTTCGTTGCTGTTTCTGCTGTTTCTGCTGTGGCGGCTGTACAGCAGCCCCAGCGGACGCTCCTGCTGCTGCTGCTGCGGCAGCAGCAGCAGCTGCTGCTTCTAACGCTGCTTGTTGTCTGTTGCTGTGGCGTTGAGAATGCGAGGGCTCTACCCCCGCAGATTTCTTGTGCTGCTTTTCTCCTGCATCAAGCGATGAGCCCGGTAGCTCCTCTTCTTGCTGCTGCTGCTGCTTTTGCTGTTGCTGCTCCTCCTCCTCTTCAAAGGGCGAAGCAAAGGTGATGCATCCGGCAGAACCGAAGTCCCATGCGGCTGCCTCAACAACGCGCCAAGGGTCTTGTGGAGTTTCTTCTGCTGCATCTGCTGCGGCATCATCTGCTGCGCTGCTGCTGCTGCTGCTGCTTTCTGAGAAAAGCGCGTCTTCTAGAGCAGCGCCGCTAATAGTGCCGAAGTCTCTGAGGTATCTCAGCTGCCTAGGAGTAGACAAGGAGAAAGAAAACCCCACGTGGCCAGATAAGACCTCTCCAGCTACAGCAGAAACAGGGGGCGGTTGCTGCTGCTGCTGCTCTGCTGCTGCTGCTGCCGCATCCCGCTGCCTCGTGTTCCTGCGTTTCAGCGTCCAGCCTCTTCGGTTGCTCGGTTGTTGCTGCAGCGGTGCTGCTGTTGCTGTTGCTGTTCCTGCTGTAGCTGTAGCTGCATCCGTTGCGTCTGCTTCATCTGCCGGCAGGTTTGTTCCTGCTGCTGTTGCTGCTGCTGCTGCAGTAGGGTCTTTGCCTGCAGCGTTTGTGGGGGCATCTTGCATTGCAGCATCTGCTGCAGCCGCCGCAGCTGCTGCTGCTGCTTCTTCTTCTTTCTTTTTGCCTTTCATTTTAAGTTTCCAGAGGTAATATACCTTTTTAAAGTCTGCATCTCCGCACTCTTCTGGGTGAAACAAAAAAGCGAGGCGCTTCGCCTCGCTATACCCCAAGACTTTTGCATTAAATGTCCGTTGCTTCACTGGCCTGTGGCGGCTCGGGCTGCGCAGCCAGGAGAAGAATGTGTGCAAGTCTGTGCGGTACCAAACTTTGCGGCGATAGGAGGCATCAATCACTTCATCAGCCCACAATATACGCTGATACCCTCCGCCTCCTGCAGCAGCTGCAGCAGCAGCAGCTGCTGCTGCTGCTGCTGATGGTGCTGCTGTTGCGGACCCTCCCCCCGACACCTCTGACGAGGCTCCTGCGGTCGCTACACTCGGTGCCGTGCCGCTCTCTGCTGCTGCTGCCTCTCCACCTTCTGCTGATGCTGCTGGAGCACCCTCTACTGTCTGGGAAGGAGAAGTCGTTCCTGCTGCTCCTGCTGCTGATGGATCTGATGCAGCAGCTGCTGCAGGGGCTTCCTCTGCTGCCCCAGGAGGAGGCGTTTCATTATTGTCTTCTTCTTCTTCACAGAATGTCTCGGTGTACGTTCCGTCGCTGCTGTAAGTCATTATTTTGATGGGGCGCCTCGGCAGCCCCGCGTATTCTTCTGCTGTATGTACATCTGCGTAGTTGGGGCCCAATAGGGCTCCGCCGCGTCCGGGCAAATACCCAGCCACATCGCAGCAGCAAGCACCCTCGTAGGTCTGCTCTTGCTGCTCCTGCTCTTGTTCTTGTTCCTGCTCCTGTTCTTGCTCTTGTTCCTGCTGTTGCTGCTGCTGCTGCTGGGGATCTGCGCTTGAGGCGGTCGTTGACTTGCTGCTGCTACTGTTGCTGCTGTAAAGGAACGCTGCTGCAGGCGAGAGGGGCTGAGAGTAGCATAGCTCAGCATCAGAGGAGAGGGAAGGGGTGGGGGAGGCGGCAGGAAATAGCGGTGGCTGCAGTCTGTCTCCTCTCTCCTTGTCTGCTGTCTCGCCAGCTCTTCCGTCTCCTCCTTCAGCAGCAGCAGCTGCTGCTGCTGCAGCTGCAGCAGCAGCTGCTGCTGCTGCTGCTGTTAACTGCGCCTCGGCAGAGTCTGAACGAGGGGAAGGAGAGGCACATAAACGCTCCGGTGTATGAGACTGCCTCACGGGGGTCGCCGGTTGCTGCGTGCTGCAGAGGGAGTCGGCGTTGCTGTCTTCTTTGGATGTTTCACCTGCAGCAAAGCAAAAAATGCAGCAGCATTAAAACAATATCAATAAACAACCATCGAGATAAAAAGAAGGAGGCAGAAAGAAACAAAACGAGACACAAAACATGAATGCGAAAGCTGACAGAACGAACAGACGGCGTTGCAGCTGACAAAGGCAGACAAAGAACGCATGCATTCTATAGAAACAAACGCGTGTATACCCAAATACGCCCATTCAAGTAAGAGGAATAAACAACTAAACAAATAAACGTACATAGTCGTGATTCGGGGCGCTCGTCCGTAGGCACGCTGATGCTGCTGCGGCGACTGCTGGCGGTGCTGCTGCGTCTGCGTTTTGCTGTCGGTTCTTTTAAGCCTCCTTCTGGGCTCTTGATGATGCTGATGCTGCTGCTGCTGTTCACACCGTTGCTGCTGCTGCTACTGCTGCCGTCAGCCTTTTCGTGCTGCGTGCCGTTAGCGACAGCCGCGCGAGGACACAGCTCTGCCTCCTCCATCTGTAGGGCGCGCGTTGATCGCGCTCTCTTCCCCTTAAGCGGTTGTGGGTCTTGAACTGCTGCAGGTGCTGCAGCAGCAGCCAAGTTTCTTTTGTGCGGCGACATCACCAAGTGGTGGTTGATGTCAGCCAACGTACGAAGCAACAGCGGAGAGAAGACCTCGCAAGACACCTCAAATGCCGTAGAAGTTTGAAATATAGGCGAAGAGAAGTGCTGCAGTGGTCCTTACTAAATGCAACAGAACGCTGCGCGGGCGCCGCCGACCTCAGGTGTTCTGAATCCGCTCAGCTGCAGCACCTGCGTCGCTTTCTTGCTCCTCTTTGGAGACCTTTGGAGACGCAAACGCCCCTCGACACAGAAAAGAAGATGCAATTTGAATTGAAGCGGTAAAACACTAAGAAAGCGAACGGCTGCTCTGCGGGGCAACGCCGGTGGGGCGAGTTCACACGCGTCTGTGCCTCCCGTAGGTCTCCTTTAATGCAGAGAAACTTGTCTATTTTGACGAATGCTGCAGTAGGTTCGGAGAAAAGGCCCCGATCAAGGCGGGTTTCAATAGGAAAACGAGATTCTCTACGGCTCTGCAGCTCACAGTCCTGTTAAGACGAGCAAGAGGGACGTACGCCACGAAGAAGTGCCCCAGGAATGCACGCAGTGTTCTTATAGCAAGACGAAAAGCAAGTTAAAAGAGATGAGAAGCAAAAGGCTTCTCTAATGTTGATGAAACAAGCGAGAAAAAACTGGCGATCCCTTGCGAGCGCGGATTGGCAGCAGTTTGGCGGGCGTACACTCCAGGCAAAGTCGGAAAGGTGTCTGAATCTTCGATGTTCCCATGTTTAAAATGGCATCTAAAGTAAAAACCGTTTTAGAATCCGCAAATATAAACAAGATAAACAATAAACAAGAAAACTTCACCGTCGGTTTCGCGGCCAACTGCGAAGGTTCCTGTGCCCTATGGTCCGGTTGCTGCAAGACGCGGCACGCGTGCGCTCCGATGCGTGAAAGCTGCGACTGCAAAACTCGAAAAAACGGTTCAAAATAAATGCAAAGTAAAGTTAGAACACCAGAGAAACGTCTTATTTCTCGTCTCTCCTTTAAACCTCAATAAACGCAAGTCTCCGGGCGCCCTCTGCCAGCCGTCTGTGCAGTTCTGCCTACCCGCCGGTAGCCATCTGGCTTCGGAGTGCTCTGTTCAAGTTTGTTGAGATTACCATTTGTTTTCTCCTTTTAACTAAAAGAGACAAACGAGTAGATATGAAAGAACTGGCTCTCTCGCCGCAAGAGACGGGAAAGGGCAAATCATAGCCCCCCATGCAGCAACAACACTCGTTCGTTCAACATGTACTGCGTGTTAAGGCTGGGGGCGGGCGCGAGCTTTCCACCCTTTAAAACGCATCTCTGCTGCATCTCTTGCAATAAATTGCTTTTTTAGGCTGCTAATACCTCTAATTACTACACTCTCTGCTGCATGATGTATTTAACTGCCCAAGTGCCTGCGTGATCGCGCACGCATCCCAGGCGGCGTTGTACGTTGTTGCCTTAGTGCAAAAAAAACCTCTTTGAAGCCAGCTACCCGAACTGACTGAATGAATTAAGCAAAAAAAACAAAGAATAACGAATTATTAGCTTCAGAACATATGCATCATTCTCTCAAAAACATGAACTTGTCAGAGAGGAGAGCACCAGAGGCACTCACCCACTGCAGGCGCTCACCTACTGCTGTGCGCCTTCCTTCTCTTTTCGTTCGAGATGTAAGTGCATCATATTGCTTATAAATAAATAATATGTTTGTTGGTGGATTTAAAAATGAGAAATGCATCGGAAAAACCATGTGCTGCGCTGCAGCTGCTAGCAACCCCGCAGCGCACGGGGCGGCGGCACAGTAATTGTTACCAGCTGTGAGGTGTACTGGTGAATGTGTCTACTGATTGACACTATTCAGTCAACGTTTTTTTCCTATTTACAAAATGGAGAGATGTTCGAAAGAGCAAAAGGACGACTTCTTATCGCTTCTGCATGCAAAACTAGAACGGAGTGGGCGCAGTGCCCGTGTAGAGAACTATGGGCCTCTGAATCTTCTTCTCCTCAGCCAGCAATCTCTAGTTGTATGTGTATTAATGCATGCAGATACAAAAATGTTGACCTCTAGGCAGTTGTCTTGGCGTAATCGCAACAGTATGGGGTCCATGGGAAGTCGTGGAGGCTCTGGATGTCTCCCTCCTAAGTAATTGCAATGGGGTTTGTTCGCTTGCTGGCCTTTGTGGACTTCGTCGCATTTTGAATATGCAATAGCAGCCAATTGGCTTCCATTTGGTGCTTCCTACAGCGGGCGGTGTAACGAAGGCACCTAAGAAACGTTCGCCCAGGTCCCTATGTCCCTCTCTGAGGTTTCTTTGTGCTTTAAAATGAAGGCAAAGAGATGCAATAGGCCGTGGAATGGAGAATGAAGAATAGTAGGGTTGCGCTGTCTTTTACAGTACTTTACTTAGAGAAAGTAGAGGCATTTAAGAGGGGCAGACACTCATGTTGGATGACAACGAGAAGAGCAGATTCTTTGTGGGTCATTCATTTAATTTGCCTTTGTGTTCAAACGACCCTCTCTCTTGCTGATGAGGTGCCCTCTTTTCTTCCACTCTTTTTCTTTCTCCTTCGTTTGCTTCCTTTTAGATGTTAATTCGTTGCCTACACCCCACCTACTGGAGAAGGAAATGGCTGTGTGCACACCTCAACAAACGTAGCTCATCTGGCTAAAAATAAAGGATTTAGATTGTTAAAGTGTTCGATTCATTTCACAATTGAAAATAAAAGAATAATAGAAGGATTTTCTTAAAAGAGAATCGAATGGCGCCGTGCAAGCATATTAACGCCGGCACGCGAAGCTCTCAGATAATAATGAAGCCCCAATAATAATGGGAGTAATAATGAATACGGATAAAAATAATTAAAGTGCATTAACAAGAAGGTGACCCTAATGATATTAACTGATGTCTGCCCTCTTAAGGCTTTCTGTCGTGTATTCGCTGAGCCATGCACATTGCAGATTTTTGTTAACATCGACTGCGATTTTTAACTCGAAAGAGAACAGATGAATATTTGCATGTTTTTTGTCTCAGGTCTTCAGTAGGCACTAAAAATAATTGGCTTAGTATAAATACTAATGGAATTATTTCTAGTGCCAACTGTAGACCAGTATTATGAATATTAATTAACTAATAATAGCTGTTTACCATTCCTTCGTGAAAATATTTATATCACCGCCTTGCTGCTGTTTAAGGCCCAGACGAAGTGTGCATGATTATACATTTATTTCAGGCAATCAATAGATCTTTTTATATAGATAGTCTGCATTTTCACTTAAATACGCGCTATTCCTACAGCTGAAACAAACCTAGCCAACCTTGCGATTGACCGGCGCAGGCAGCCCATGTTATAATTAAATTATCAAGACTCGACAAGCAGGTGCTCCATTGACACACAGATAGGGGTGTTCCTTATCTCCACGTTTCTCTAGTTTCGAGCATTGTGAAGACCTGCAATATCAGAATGGGCCAAGCTTTGAACGAGAGATGTGAAATCTTGATCATTATTGCTTTCACATACAATTACCCGCTACAGGGAATAATGAATGGTAACTTTTGCGCGACAGTATATTCGGTGGTCTGTCTACCGGGGCTGCGACGAGTTGCATGCGCACTGTCATGTCGGCGGCGGGAGGAGGACGTGTTCTGAAGATTTGAAACGTGGATAGAACTGAAAACAAAAAGATGGTGGTATTCCAGTCAGTAAAATAAAAATTAATGGATAATCAGCTCCTTCCTTCGTGGCTCCGCGTCTAGGCGGCTGAGCTGTACAGGCAGGTGCCCTGGGCTCGGTGCCCTCGCGAGAGCATCGGAGCGGAAAGTTAATTCATGCTGCCCTTACAGCTGTTTTAATAGTGTTGCATTTCACTTTTTTTGTTTATGTTCAAGAAAAGTCAAGATTTTCCAGCTGGAGCTGCATAAGAGGAGGCTTCCGGTGGTACCATTCGACGGTTCGGTCAACGTCCGGCGTTGCCTGATTGGGCGTATATGTGCAGGATTCTGATGTTGTTTAAGCGGCTATTTCGTTACTTTGGTGCAGGAGTCGTTCAAGTGATTGAGTAGACTGCTGCAGTTGCCTGCATTCCCTCTTTCCGGTGCTTTTCAGCGTGTTCAGCTCCTCGTGTGCTCCGCCACCTTGACCATGCCCGAAAGCCACGTCCAATCTGCGGACTGGAGGCGGCCTGTCTGGGGTTGTTTGCAGCTGACGGTGATGGCGTTGGGGTTCGGTTCGATTCTCCTTAACGCAGTGCTGCTGACGCGGTATGTGTTGCCTGGGGTGCAGCTCACCGCCGAAGGTGATGACTCTGCAGCGGAGTTCTCCGGCGCTATTCAGCGCAAGGGGGACCTCCATTCTGTTTCCGAAAACAGCAGCAGCAATAGCAGCAGGTTGAACCCCAATATGATGCATGGACCCCTCGGCCTGAACCCAGACGGCACCCCAGCCCATGTTCCCGCGCCTCCCCCACCTCCTGTACGTTGTATTTGGAGAAAGGAAGAATACTTTTAGATGAAATCACGGGAGGTTGCCATGTGTAGCGTGTGTGCGTTGCTTCTGAGTTGGTGTGGCGTCTGTGCATGCACCGGAGGCATAGAGGCGACTGCTCGTTGCAGGGGTTGTTCGTGTAGCAGTTGACTTTCTGAATGGGGTAGTGGGTTTAGGGGAGGGGTCTGAAAGTTTATTTTAAGTGCGTGATTCATTTGGGATGTATGTACAGGACCTGCACATGCCCCTGGAGTTGGCACGAGGAGGAGGTTTCAACTTGCAGTTAAGCGATCATCTGCCTCTTGACCGCGACGCCCCAGATTCTCGCCACCCTGCATGCAGGAAGTTGGAGTACGATTTGAAGTCTCTTCCCTCTGCCTCTGTATTGATGGTTTTTTATAACGAGCCGTTCTCAACGCTGATGCGCTCAGTGCACAGTGTATTAAATCGAACGCCTCCTTCTCTGCTGCACGAGGTGGTTCTGCTAGACGACGGCAGCGATGCGCCGGACGTGGCGGCTTCAGGCAACGGGAAGCTGCAGCGTTATGTAGATTTGCTGCCGAAGGTGCGGCTGCTGCGGAGTCCGCAGCGGGAGGGGATCGTAGGGGCTCGTCTTCGAGCAATTCGAGCAGCAGAAGCTTCTATTTTTGTTGTTCTAGACAGTCACATTGAGGTCCAGCCCCAGTGGCTTGAGCCCTTAGTGGCGCGCATTCAACAGGACCGTCGGCGGATTGTAATGCCTCAGGTAGACGGAATAGATGCAGAGACACTCGAGCATATAGCAGGGGGAATAGGCTGTAAACTGGGTTTCTTATGGCAGTTAATGGAGCATTCGTATGAGCCTCATCAGATGGAGAGGCTCCCTGAAGAGCAGCGGCGGCACTCACCTACAGACTTCCAGACATCTCCTGCAATGGCAGGGGGTTTGTTTGCTGCGGATAAAGATTTCTTCTTCTCTATTGGAGCCTATGATGAAGGCTTCAAGTACTGGGGCACGGAGAATCTTGAGTTCAGCTTCCGCCTCTGGCAGTGCGGGGGCATACTTGAGTGCGCCCCGTGCAGCCGCGTATACCACATATTCAGAAAGGGGGGAGCGGGATACAGCTTCCCTTCTAAAGCCCTTGTTTCTAACAAAATGAGAACTTTACTCTGGATGGATGAATATGCTGACTTAGCCTGGCGCGTACTCGGGAGGCCCCAAGTAGACTTCGGGGTAGAGTCCCTTGAACGAAGAAGACAGTGGAGAAAAACGCACAACTGCAAAAGCTTCAAGTGGTTTATGGAAAACGTTTTTCCAGAAGGAGACGTTGTACACCTCTCAGATGTCCCTTACTTAGGTAAACGAACTAACGAACAAACAAGCAAACAGACAAACAAACACACGTCATGAGCAACAAACCTTCTTCTGCTTAGCGATCAAGTCCTAAACCCTGAAGGAAACGCTCTCTGTTGCAGCCTGAATATGTCTGAATTGCGTGCGATTCAATTAACATCCCTTATTCGTATGCTTAAGCTGCACTCTAAACAACAAGGTAGCAGTGCAGGTAACACTGTACAGTGTTTGATGCTCCTTCCTCGAGAAAGAAAGACGGGATGACGGCGGTTTCGGGTCCGGGGTTTAGGGTTTTGGGCTTAGGATTTAGGATTTAGGGTTTAGGGTTTAGGGTTTGTTGTCGCAGGTCAGCTTGAAAACAGCGGATCGGGTTTATGTTTGGATACCGTTACCCGCGGTTCTCCTGGGGGCCGTCCGGCCTTAAAACAATGCGCCCCTGGGCATGCGACGCAGGAGTTTATGTACTTTAGGTAAGGGAAAAGCATAAGAGAGTCAAGGGGAAGAAAAGAAGGAAGCAGCACATGAATTCAGCGGAGATTCACAAGATAAAAAAAAATAATAATTATTTCCCCCCCCAATATCTAATCAGTTCTCTGCTTTCGTGGATATATAGATAAGCCGCGGGGCGGTTGTGTAGAATATATAATAGGAATCATATTAAAAATAACAATAACAATAGCAATGGCAATACCAGTAACACAAACAAGAATAAGAATATTACAATGATAATAAGAGCATATTCCAATGCAGCAACAAAACTGCGATATTAGACTTAACAACCCCTCAGCTGCTTTGTTCAATTCTGCTTAAGAAATGGGTTTAATTGATGGTATCAAATCGTAAAAATAATAGTAATTATTTTATTATTGTTGCTGCTGTTTTTTGTATTATTATTGTTAGTTAATCGCGGGTATGCGGGTTGTAGGAAAGTGTAGGGGATCAGTGCGTGTGGCATATCGTCATTAATGGAGATATATTTGTTTGTCTTTAAAATGATAATTGCCCTCATTTGCTTGCTGGATCTGGACAAATAGAAGCTCTAAGGGGTGTCAGTGGCTCCGGCGGAAATGTTTGTTGCAGTGCGTTTCAATGCTTTCCATTATTGCGTTTGTCTCTCATCTCCGCCTGTTCAAGACCTACAGCTGTTGCTGTAGCTGCAACTGTCAACAAAAGCTCCAGCAGAAGCAGAACATTTTGTTGTTTTATGTTCAAATGCATTTGCAGCTGCAGCAGCAGCCGCAGCAGGAGTAGCTGCAGCAGCAGCAGTTGCAACAGGAGCTGGTGCAGCAGCAACAGGTGCAGCAGGAACAGGTTCAGCAGCTGTATTTGCTATTTTGCGTGTGTGTGCATGCAGGAAAATAGGACATGTGATGCCTGTGCACAACGATGAGGCCTGCTTGACTCCCCGAGGCGACTGGGAATGGTGCAGGGCAACGGACCCCATGTGGTGAGATAAATAAAACTTTTTTCTGAGAAAAATATCTGTCAGAGTTTTCGATGCTTTTTCGTTAAGGCGAGGCCAACAAAAAGAAGCCGACTCGCGTCAGTCTTCGTGCGTACTCGTTGTGCATCTCCAATGCAGCAGCAGCAACCGCAGCAAGAGTAGCAACAGCAATAGCAGCAGTTACAACAGGAGGAGTAGCAGCTGTGTGATTGCGTTTTCTTCTATGAGGACTCATCCCAGAATTGTGCTGTTTCTGCTGTTGCTGCTGCTGCTGTTTCTGCTGCTGCTGCTGCTGGTACCCAAGCTGGCGTTGCCGTTTTGCTTTTGTTTGTGCTGCTGTTCTTGTTTCGTTTTTCTCGGACGCTGTACGCCTTGCGTCTGTCTGTCTCTGTTTCTCTCTCGGTTTCTCTCTCTCTCTCTCTCTCCCTCTCTCTCTCTCTCTCTCTCTCTCTCTCTCTCTCTCTCTCTCTCTCTCTCTCTCTCTCTCTCTCTACCTCTCTCCCTCTCTCTCTCCCTCTCTCTCCCTCTGTCTTTTTTTATTTGTTTTGTCGTCTATATCTCCGTTTGTTCTTTTTCTACTCGGTTCATATTTCCATTTCCACAATTTGTCTGCCTTCTTTTCAGTTGTTTATTGTCCAAGGCTTTGGCATTGGGTTCACAGGAAAAGGCCCTTTAGTAGCATTCATTTTGTCTACTTATTTACTTGCTACTTGCGTTTATTTATTTATTTACTTCATTTAATTTAATTACTCGATTTGTTTCTACGTATTATTCAACAGGTGGGACTATGAAGACGGAATGTTAAGGAATCGGCTATTGAGAGAATGCCTGGCAGTTAAGGGGAACCAGCTAGTGATGGGTGTCTGCGACCCCGAAGATGCCTTTCAGGTGATTATTTTGTTGTTTTTTAATGGGTTTAGCTGGTGTTTTTAATTCAATTTGGCTGGTGTGTTTGGTTGTATTGCCTATTTGTTGCTGTTGTTGTTGGAGCGTAACAGTTGCTTGCTTCCTCCTTGCTCATGTTCTTTTAACCTTCGTTGTTTTCTCGTTGTCACTTGCCTTTTTCTTGTTTGTGGATGCTTTTATTTGTATTTACTCTATAGTCATTTATTTCATTGCAGGAGGTAAAAATGCAGAAAGTTACATGAGCCTATGCAGCTTTGTCCATAAACAATCCCGAGAGGGTTATATCTGCTGCTGCATTAGTAGCTTGGCTATTTGTTTAGCTCTCTCTTGTTTACCGATGTAATTTGTCTGTTTTGTTTATTTTATCGCTTTATTTGTTTATCTCTTTCTTTAGAGCGTTTATCTCTTTGTTTTGTCTCTGTGTTCGTCTTGTCTTCCACTGGTCGCCTCTCAGCCTGCTCTTCACCATGAACCCTAAACCCTAACCTCTTGTCTGTTGCTTTATAATTCGCAGAAGTGGAAATGGCAAGAGTATCACCCGCCCGATTCCTTCACATTTCCGACTCCCCATGGCGCGAATTAGGTGTACGTGCACCTCAACAAGAGACACGAGCTTCAATATGCGTGTAGGTTTGTGAAAGCAGAAGCAGAGTCCTTTTTAGTTCTTCTCATGATATGCATGTACAGCTTACAGTGGAAATACAAACCACAGAGCGCATGCATCTACCCGTTAAGACAATGCGGGCGTAAGACCCCAACATTCAAGTATCTTCATCCCCACACCTAAACCCTAAAGCCCTGCGGCGGGGCAGCCCCCGCCGCAGGGCTACGCAGAAGGCTACGAACCCTGTACCCTAGCTTAAAGCTTTCTGACGGATGTGCGGCAGCCTTCCAGTGGCAAGTTTAAGGGTTTGCCCTCCAGGGTTTAGCAGCACTATATATTATTGGGGATGCTGTTGTTACATACACGTTCTATAGATAATTTTATCTCCATAATATTGCATTTTTTTTTATTTGTAGTTAAACCCCCCGCAGTGGAAAGGGCACTAAATGAACACGTAGAAATGCAGAGACAAATGCGGCTGGAGCTAAACAGGAGGAGGACGAAAATAGACAGACGAAGCAGGCAAAAAGACGCTTTTACCTCGTGTTTGTTTAGGCTGCCCTTTCCTCCCTGGCGTTCCTGTGGTCTCCCTTCCCTCTTCTTTTGCTTGCGCCCCTCCTCCTCCGTTACTGGATCTTCGTCAGTCTCTCTTGGCTGCTGCTGATTTGCTGCTGAGAGTGGTTTATTTATATTACGTTTGCATGGGCTACAAAGAGCTAGCAAGCGCAGCACTATGATGAAACGAAAGAGGAATACGAGCAGGCACCGTAGTAGACAACAATCATTGGAAGTGGACGGTAGAACGGCAAAAAGTTTTTTAAAATTAGGAAATAGCAAAACGGCGGGTTATTTGCCACCAGGAAGCGGGTGGACCTAGTCGACGTTCTGCAAAGCTTTTAAACATACGTATGTGCATATGTAGGGAGGGAAAGAAGGAGAAACAGAGAGAGAGTGAAAGAGCGAGAGATAGAGATAGGTAGGTAGATAATGCACATGCACTTATGTGTACGGTAAGAATATGTAGTTGTTGTTAGGTGTCTCTGTGTTTTTTCAAATATTCTCCGTTTTGATTGGCTCATCGGCATTAATCTATCGAATTCGGCAGCATTTCTGCATTTTCGCTTCCTTCCCTTAGAATCAGGGTTTTTCTCTCTTTGCTCCGTTTTGGAGTCTATAAATACCATAAACTGTAGAAGCTAAAGCCCACATCCCTTAACCCTAACACTTTAAAATTTAATCAAGACAAAGCATTTCATTTAAAGTTATATTTGAAGGCCCATCTTAGCTAAGGCCGTCGTTGCGTTGGTTGACTTTGAATTCAGAAATTCAAACTAATTCGGTCTCATGAACGGCTTCAAACTTCCAACTTAATGCAAAATAAGAGACTCAAATATGGCTGTTAATATAATTAGTAACTGTTTTTAGTGATTAATATTGTTAATTCTTAGTGAGCAGAGGTGAGTTCAATTTGCCTTGAACAGCTCTACACCATGCATCCGCCCACTGCACGGCTTAAAAGCTGCAGGTTTCAGCGCATTTGGAAAAATGTTTGCATTTTGCAGACGTGCAATACTAAAAGAAGATCAATTAAAAGCCAAGCATATCAAAATAAACGAAGTTTCCTGTCCCCCGATGCATGCAAGCCTCACTATGGAATGGAGAATAACTATTATTATTATTATTGCAATCAAAATGGATTTAAATAGTGAATTTAACTAAGCTTTCAACGAATACGTCTGGAGTTTCCGCTGCTTCGCAACCAACGCCGACCCACAGACCACACAACGAAGCTGAAGGAAGAGAGGATATGGGGTGTCTGAAGGCAGCCAATCTTCTCGTTGCATGCAAAGAAATGCAAATACTTATGAATTTGTCATCCTTTTCTTGCCCTTTCCCCAAATTTACTCTGTGAAAGACACAGACATGCATTATTCACAGACACCCAGTGCACACAGCCGGACAGAAACCGGCGAAGGCCGGTCCCGCAGACTTGCTCACCACCCCAGTCGCTCTGTTGCTTCCCCACTACACCAGAGTTTGTAGGAACTCAACAGCAGACGGCCTGTTGCAGCAGACAGAGCAGCGGCAGCAGCCGGCAACAACGGGAACTGCAGCAGCACCACCACCACCGAGCACGGCAAGAGCAGCAGCAAGGACTGCTAAGCCCAGAGGGACTTCACAATGGAGGAAGACGCTCTCCCTGAACAGCAGCCAGGTGCTGGCAGCAGCAGGTACTGCAGCAACGACGTGAGCGGCAGCAGTCAAAGCAACTGCCGCTCTGCTGCTCTACCTTCTGAATCCTCTGTTCGTCTACCCAGCAGTAGCAGCAGCAAGACGGCCAACAGCAGGGAAGCAATCAGCAGCGGCGATGGCAGCAGCAGCAACAGCAGCAGCAGCGGCAACGTGGAGACGACCAACTGCAGCAAATCTGCGGGGAGCAGCAGTACCAAATCCTCTGTTTGTGCAGCGGCGTCAACCGACGCAGACGCATCTTCGCTAGAAGCAGCAGGAGCACACAGCTGCAGCAGGAGCAGCAGCAGCGTGCCGCCTCTGAGTACATATATTTGTAGCCCTTTCACCTCTCTTTATCGTTGGTTTTTAAGGATCAGTATTGTCTATAAGTTTCTCATTGGAGGCATATGGGGGTTCCCAGGCACAGCAAATGTGTTTCTGCTGCCGCAGCAGCTGCTGCGGCTATTCACTTTGGGCGGTTGTGGTTTGCTGCTGCTGCAAGACGTCGTCTCTGGCTTGAGGCAGACATACACCCAACTGCTGCGGCAGAAGCAGCAGGACTGGGTGCAGCGGATGCTGCTGCTGCTGCAGCATACGGAGCAGCACAACACAAACGAGGTATTATGCAGCGAACGGCAGCGCCTACTGCAACTCGTTTCTGCTATGAGGCGATGCCTTGCTGCTACAGCTTCTTGTGATGTTCCTGGGCAGGCGCGACCAGCAGCAGCAGATGCAGGTACAGCAGCAGCAGAAGCTAAAGCAGAAGCAGCAGCAACAGAGGCTTCTATCCCCCACGAAACGGATGCTGCGGCCCAGTTGGCTGTGGCTGGAGACGTACAGCTTGCTGCGGTTGTCTTTGGGGCTCCGCGAGAAGTCGTTGCTGCTGCATGCGATGCAGCACACTTGCTGCATGCTGAAGCGACACAGCAGCACACACTGCAGCAGAAGCGACGGGGAAGGACAACCGCAGGAGCAGTTGCTGCCGTTTTTGTTGCTGCTGCTGCCTTTATTTGGGGGGCAGTTAAACGCCTCGTCGTCTTCGTTTGCTGTGTGCTGCTCTTGCATCTGTGCATAGACATCCCTGCTGCTGCTTCTGCTGCAGCAGCTGCAACAGCAAATACTCAACTCTCTCCGTGGTGGCTGCTGCTGTTGCATGCAGTGGCAAGAGGCTGTTTTGCTGCTTCCCTGATGAATCAACACGCCAGCAGCTACCTGGGATTAACTCATTGCCGCTCTCTTGCCCGCAGCAGCACGCGCAGCAGCAGCAAAAACAGCAGCAGCGATAGTAGCAAGAGCTCCAGAGGGATTGGCTTTGTGCCGAAGCCTTTGAATATTCATTTGCGTCTCTTTTTCGCATTCTGCGTCCCCGTCCTCTGTTCGCTTGCTGCCAACGCCGTTGCTGCTGTTGCTGCGGGCTCAGCAGCAGAAACTGCAGAGCTGCAGTGGAGTTGGAGAGGTCTGCTGCTGCTGCCCCTCGCGTTGCTGCAGGCTGCACTGCAGCTGGTGCTTCCTTTTGGTTATTTTGCGGTGCTTCCACTGCAGCGGCAGCGATCCGAAGCTGCAGAGCTGCTGCTGCTGCTGCAGCAGCAGCAGCAGCAGCTCAATTGGTCCATGCTGCCTGAGACGGAGGTGCTGCAGGAGTATTTTGCTGCAGGCACCTTGTTGACAACAGCAGCAGCAGCTGCTGCATGTTGCAGCAGTCCTCCAGCCCTGTGGGTTGCGCGCATTCGTTTGGAAAGCGCAGCAGCAGCAGCAGCAGCAGCCCAGTTGCTAGGGCTCAGGACCGAGCGACTGCAGCAACAGCACTTCTGTGGACGGCTGCGCAGCAAATGCCAATGGGCAAAGGCATCTGTGTTTCTGCTTTTTTCTCGCCTTCCCTGGGAGATTGCTGGCTGTTTGCGTCGGTTGTTTGTGTTTGGTTTGGGGTTGTCGTGGCTGCTGCTACTGCTGCATGCATTCCTGAATACGCCTCTGCTGCAGCAAAGCGGGGAGGCGGAGCTGCAGACTCCGTTGCAATTGCTGCAGCAGCAGCTGCAGCATCAGGAGGGTTGGGAAGGGCTGCAGCAGACGTGGCAGGAGATACTGCAGTTGCAGCGCGACTTAGGTGCGCAGCTACAAGGCAAAAGCTATGCAGAAAGCCTCGAGTGGGTGCTGCTGCAGCTGCAGCTAGGCTGGGAAGAGTACGTAAGAACCAGCAGCAAGCAAACAGATGACTTGCTGCGCGCTCGTGAACTCTTCGGCCTCTCCGAGGACGCCTCAGCAGCAGCAATAAAACAACGCTACAGGCAATTAGCCAAACTGCACCACCCTGACCGTGCAACCTTCAATTCCTGCAGCAGCAGCAACAACAACAGCAGCAGCAGTAGAGGCAGCGAGGCGGTAGGCTGTGTTTGCGTTGAGGGCGCTGCAAAAGGGGGGCAGCTACAGTGCACCTCTCGCCAAGAGGCGATGCAGCAGATTAACTTGGCGTACGAGTTGCTGCTGCAGCAGGCAGCAGAGCGGTGATGCGTAGTCTGCAGTCTCTGCACAGTGCGTTGTTGAGTTCTCCGTCCCTTTCTGTATACATCGCATGTGCCAAAAAGAGGCTGTAAAGCAAGATGCACTACAGCAGGTTTTGGCTCGCGATTGAACGCCTGCTGGTTTTGGTCGTCGGCTGTAAGGTGTGGTGGTAACTGTATTGTCCTGCAGTGTACATACACCTGAAGCCGTGACAAGCACACCCAGCTAAAGATGCACTCTGATTTTTTATTATAGACTAGTAAGGGCGCCGAGGTCACTCCTCTTCATAGGGCAATACGTTCCGTACTTTGACTACGTCGTCATAGAACAAAACGAAGCAGAAGAAATGGGGTGGGACGGCGTTGCACAATTGTATATATTGTATATATTGTATATTGTAATGAGTTTATATACACCGTCTGGTATCTGTAGATACCCAGGACGGCGAAGTACGCGTGCATCAGTTGCCTACAGCGTTAGAGCATGCAACACGACGGGGCTTAAGTATGCATGCACTTGGGCTTGCCCTGCAGCAGGCGTTGGAGCAAGTAGTGCTGCAACTCTTCAGAGGTCCCCTCCTCTCCTCACCATTCCCAGGCCTTAGGGTCCTTGCCCCCTGGACGCCTAGAGGCTGTAAGGGAGTCCAGCTGCTCGTTTAGGACTCATGTATCTAAAGTGTTTTGACTCTACTGCAATTCACGACGATCCTCTGCCAAGGTCGATGCCAGGGGGGGGGGGGGGGGGGGGGGATA
>NW_013549847.1:87564-103670 GCF_000499425.1 Eimeria acervulina
GGGGGGGGGGGGGGGGGGGGGGGGGGGTGGGTAATGCTAGCTGCGACCCTTGCCCGGCAGCTTGGGGGCCTTTTCTTCCTCACTAACTACTCATAAGGGAGCTTTGCCGGAATATGCGGCAAAATTCCTATACTCTCCCTACAAGCGTTATCAAAAATGACGCCTCTACGCCAGCGAGTAATGCGTATTGATCATGATCTGCACCCCTGCGGGAGAGCGAACAAAGCTTGGGCGTCTCGTTCAAACGTAGTATCTGCATCCTCTCCGTAGAAGGTATTTTTGCAGCAGTAAGAATTCCTGAAGAACGACTTCGCCTTTGCCGGTCTTACAAGTATGATGGGCGCCGTGATTTCGGGGAAATGGGGAAACTCTGCGTTCTTCTGGAGGTGTCCTCTCGTCTTCAGAAAGCACCCAATTGTTGGTACCATCGTTATTAGAAAGGGATATACGACAAGGGTGGAAATACTCACGCACAGACATTACCCTCCTGGGTCACATCCGGGCTATGGAATCTTTCCGGAACGTGCTGCGATGTAAGTTTGCCCCCAGATCACCAGGGAACAGGCAGTGGCACTATCGATATTGTCCTTTATCGAGGTGGATCAGCCCTTGATCAACAATGGGCTCGGAGCGTCAATCTCAGTGGTTCGTAGCAGGGCTGTCTTACAGAGAGCTAATCGGCGACCTCTCAGCCATGGCGAGCAAACCAAAGGGTGAAAGTGTGGAACTCGCTGAGGTGGTGGGGTACTTTCGCATCAAAGAGAAGAAAACGCGTCTTCCACCTCACTAGCTGGGAAGGAAGAAAACAGATCAGGAAATTACCCACACATACAACCTACCGATATATGGCCGCGAATGTCATCCCCAGAACACCTGGAGACTGGAAGGGGCCCTAACTGTTTCTTGGAAAGTATTCTGACCCGTGCACCTCGACGGTCCCGTGCAAAGGTCATGGACTGTCGTTACATGTAAGGCATTGACTATCATTTTGCTAGTATCTAGTGTAAACATTTTGGAGTGGAAGGGAGCAAAAAAGTCCGACGGGTGATGAGAGTCTCATAACGAGGTTGGGAACTTGCCAAGCCTTAATAGACACTTCTGCAGAACTGTCCATGGGGATATGAGCCCAAATTCAACGCACACCACTGAATTATGGTACTCCCTGGAGCAACAATGCGGCGTCTCCAGGATCCTGCGGGTCTCAAACGAATGTGCATATGTGAAAGTATGACCGTCAGGCTCCACAAATTGTTTGCGCACAACACGCTTGCGATTGGTGCCATCCTCAGGCAAGATGGCTGCTGAACGATAAGCTCGCTCAAAGCAGACCGGATACGAATTCTTCACAGAGAGCACGAGCAGTTCCAGATGTTGAGAACGCACGTTAGAGTGCTAATGTGGGAGAATATATACGCTTACTAAGTCTTTTACAGTCATGCATCGTTCCTTCAGTGCGTTGGTTAGCTAGGGGCTCAGTGTAACTGTCCAGATCAAAACCAAATCGGCGAATTAGAAGGCGTGTGCAGACTAGCGAGCAAGGCAAGAAAGAATGCGTCAGCCGGGAGTCGAACCCGGGTCGCCTGCTTGGAAGGCAGGTATCCTAACCGTTGGACTACTAACGCGTCCTCAGGGTTACCTGTGGCCTCAGATACTTTTGAAAGGTCAGAAGCATCCCCTTCTCCGGCCTAAAGAGGGGGTCGAAATAATTGTTGAAAGTGCTTCGGAATAAACTTGATGTTGTGTCTAGACTATGCATAAGGGTAGCCTCCTTTTCGTAGCGTTATTTCGTCCCACGCAACGGAGAAAGCTAATCGCTAAACAACACATATATACTACGCTGGCGTATACTTCGGCATTGCTGAATAATGCCAATGGAAACGCCGGCGTATGACGACGATGTAATAGGTGATGCACAACGTTGACGCAGGCATCAACTGGTTACACTGCAAACGTTGTGGGCATGCCATCGCGAGTCACCGATCGGGAAGTTCTACATTGTTTTCCTATTGTAGGTCATATTCCCACTTCGTCACAAACAGGATGCTGAGCGCCGAGGAGGCGTCTAACGACTGGCTACTGTGCGAAGGTGCATGGATCGGAAACGGAGTTGAGTATGCATGCATGCATGGGTGGATGCCCGGGAGATGCCACGGTTTTTGCAACTCATGGCAGGCCACCTCCTCTCCACAGCAGCACCGTACCCTTGAGAAACTCAACTCAAGACGCCTGAAGAATAGCAAGGACGTCGGCTGACTGTCACAAACTGTTCTATAGAGTACCACGGCTTTCAGTACAGTCCTGTGCTATAATTGAAGACTCCAGTTGTGCCTAAGCTCTACTGCCAGCTGCATGTGCATGCAAAACAAAGGGAAGCCGTTATACGCGATACGGAGGGCATTTACACAATTAGCTACTTCGCTCAGTGCTGCGGATACGAGGTGAGGGAAAATTAATATCAGCAGTCGATACAATGGACGTAACGAGGGTTCCGATCTTCTGGGAAGACTGGCGTGGAGAATAATCGAGCCAAAGATCTAATGAAATAGCCCCCAAAAGGCTGCCAACCTCTGCTTTCAGCTCCAGGCGTTCTCTGCATAGCAGGAAAAGGCCAAGGGCGGAAGCAAGCTGTGGAAAGAAGCCAACCGGTCAGGAGCTGCACCGCATCTCGCTGCAGCTACTGCTTCACGACAGCAAGCATTACTAATGATATCCGGATTCCTACCAGTAGGATGCTTTTCCGAAGGCCGCGGGGTGTGTATTCATGATTAATGAATAAGTGGGCCGCTGCTTCAGCTGTAGCCGAATTTGATCAAGGGAAAAAGAAGGCAGTGTAGTCGAGCCTGTGCACAACGACGTAGGTTCTATCGCAGCCTCCGACTGGCGGTAAACCCAATATGAAGTGCATTCTGATTTCCAAATGGATCTGGAAGTATTGTACAGATCCATTTGAAAATCGGAAGAGTTCGCAGGAGTCCTGGATTTGGCGGGGCGTTAGGTGCTGCAATTCCAGACAAGTGAGGACATATCCCTACATATCCCTAGGCTGTGGGGCGCAACCTAAGCCACCAAAAAACCTTACCCACTCGCTATCGACCCCAGTATGGCCAGTAAAAGCATTGTCGAAGCGAAGATGAAACGTATGATCAGCGGAGACGTCACTTTGTCCGGTACCACGTAGATCGCCATTTATGTTGTGAGGCCTAGCTCGTCTCCCGCTGTTGAGCTGAGCAATAATAGCAGCCCCCTGAGTTCAGGGGTAGGGGCCACTGTATCAAGGTAGAGGGTATTCGGCAGTGGCCGAATACCCTCTATTCTTGCCGGGTCTTTCGGCACTTGCTAAACTCAAAACAGCCAAATGCTTGTGTGAAAAACAAACCTGCTCGCGCATTTAAGACCCACTATTTCTCACAGTACCGCATAGAGCTCGCCGTAGGTGCTGGAACTGCTTATGCGCATGCACTTCACCGATGAATCAAACCGTCCATCCCTCATTGATTGACCCTGAGAAATGGTGATTGCCCTGTTGCTGCAGTTCGGGTGTTGCATTCACGAGTTCAAAGGACACACACGTGTACTTTAATTTCCGACTGCGGGTACGGAATACAGTCTTGTGCCTGTCGTCTGGATGCATTCGGGTCTGCAAAAACGTTCCAGTGAAGTCCAGTGATGAACAGACTACTGAACTCTGCAAGCGCTCAAGTAGTTCGTCGATCCGGGCATCGGAAAATGCTGCTTCACAATTATCATGTTGAGGGGCTTGAAGTCGACTCATTTGCGCCACCTCCCGCCCTTCGGCGTCGCCAGGACAGGATTGCGTCAAAAGATACCCCTTGACTTTTGAAGTTCATCTTTTCTTAGCAATTCGTACGCTTTCTTCTCAGTTTCCTCTTCAAGATGTGGCGTTCATCCGTACCTTGGAAAACAATGCTTGAGGCTGCTCCGGGAGTGAGTTCGATGCGGTGCGTTGGGCATCCAGCGGATGGTGGGCAGTTGGAGCTATTTGTTTCTAATAGATCTGAGGACGGTTCCTTCCATAGTGCCCAATTCTCCTGCTTGTCGGGCGTTACTTGAATTGAACACACCCAAACCGCTGTCCTTGTTAGACCATCAAAACAAAGTGCATGCATTTCTCCACCGTTCCGTGCAGTAGCTTTGCAAAGCGTGAGCGCCTCATCACCCCTTTCTGTTTGGGTCACTGCTCCCCTCAAATTTATCAGAGGACCCTTGTGAGCTTCCATCGAGCCAACAATTTAAACTAAGTGTTCCTAAAACGTAACTGGCTTCCCATTCCATACCCAGGCGTCCTGGGTACAGTGGACAAGGGCCTGGGGCTGTTGCGTACAGGAGCCACCCTGTCATTAACTGCTTCGCACCTAGTTGCAACTAATGCTCCACGGCCGTCCCACGTGCAAGAACAACCAAGCCCCCTGCGCTGCATGCGCTAACCATGTAGACCGTCGCCAAACACTTACTTGCTTCTTTGGATGCAGTCTGCAAGCAAAGTAGTGTAACACGTGCCATGTTCACATTGACCATGGTACAGTGAAGGTGCGTGTTCTTTCGCTTGTTTGCAGCTTGAGGGAATATCTGGGTAATAACGTGCTACAGGCCTGTTTATAATGTCTCTACTTTCTGAAAATAGAGCTGCAATGGAAATTTCGACGTAAATCACAGGAGCTAGACGCAAGGGGCGGCGTTGTATGCACACTCGGCAGTCTCCCGCCTCCCCCACGAGACCTGCACAGCAAAACACCACTGGTTCTAAGAGAGTGTACAGACAACTCATATTGGAGTATATTAACGAATAAGATGCACAAAAGAATAGGTCAAGAGGCATTTGTTCGCTTGAAAGGCAGATCCATCGATTTCTACGAAGGGGGCAGGACAGGAGGCCCCCCAATGCGCAACCCCCCCAAAGGATTCGGGTCCGATACATCCGGCGGTACCTTGTCCTCTATAGGGTATGCATGCTGTTCTGTATTGTGTTTAAATATCTCCTTCAGCGTTTAAGAACAAGAGAAAGATTCGGTAAAGGTCTTTAGGTCTCCTTTTTAGCCTTTGCCAGGCTCTAGGGGCGCGCGGGGGTGCAACTGCCTGGCACCCTTTGAATACCTTGATTTTCCTCATTGTTCTGTTTTTAGCGTTTTTCGCAGAAGACGTTTGTCTTTTTTTTCGGGTTTTAACATCGAGGTAGTGCCACAGACGCTTTTTCGGCCCTCTGCGACCTCCCCAGCCCCCCATGACAGCGCGCGGAACGGACGACTTGACCCTTTCCGGAATGCCACTTCATTAGGAAATCTCTTGAATTAGAAGATATATTTCTATTTATTCGCTTTTCGTGCTTTTTTTGAATGGTATAGACGCATGTGCTGTCTCGTGACTATCGGTCAGGCATCGTTGCTGGTGCCTGAGCCGACGACGCCGAGGCG
This sequence comes from Eimeria acervulina, assembly GCF_000499425.1. NCBI lineage: Eukaryota > Apicomplexa > Conoidasida > Eucoccidiorida > Eimeriidae > Eimeria > Eimeria acervulina. The sequence goes on from NW_013549847.1 coordinate 92,994, forward strand.
GTCGGGCTGACATGCGGCAGTTTGCAGCGGAACTGGATTTCCCGCTGGAAATACAAGGTATATTTGATTGAATATTGGAATTGAATACATTCTTGGGATTCCAAGAAGGCCCGAGGAGCCGTAGATAGCGGGTGTGTAACGGATAGACGCCCGCCAGGTGTACGTACACCTCGTGTTGTTGGTGTTGTTCAACTGGACCGGTCGGACCCCTTCACTGACACATCTTTGGAGAGGGAATTTGACGGCTAGAGGCTCTGAACTCCGGCTTTTTCAGCTTTCCTCGGCTCGTGGGCCTAATTCCATCTCTCCTTCCGCTTTCGATGTACCTGCGTCTTAATTTAACCCCTCTTCTTTTTCCGCGTTTCCAGCTGAGTGCCCGCCGCTCGCGCGTCGTGGCCATGGTGTTGTAGTGGTCTTGCAAGATTTAAACATAGCATACCAGCTCGTAGCGTTATTGATCATCTCCTGTTTTTTGTAATGAGCTATCAAAAGTCGCAAGGCGCCGTCAGCGCGGCGCCGGCTGCTGGACTTGAACAAGGATACACGCAATGCGCATCGCATCCGCAGTACCAGAAACTGCAGCAGCAGCATCAGTACTCGCGCTACCAGCAGCCGCAGCGGTACGACCCTCACCACCAGCATGTGTACTACCAGCAGCAGTGCCATGGGGGGGCCCCCAACGGAGCCGCTAAACAAGCAGCAGCAGCAGCTGCTGCTGCAGCGGCAGCGGCCCCTGAATCTCCCGCCCCCTGTAGCTCAGCTCAGCAGCCGCCGCGGACTGTACAGCCTCCCGCGTCGCAGCATCAGCACCGACATCAGGAGCACGAGCAGCAACGGAAGAACCCCCATGCCGTGAAGCCCACCCGCATGCCGCATCCTCTGACAGACTGGCAGTTGCCTGAGCGATATGAACTGCACCATCTTATAGGAACAGGGTCTTACGGTGCGTTTTACACCTTTCTTTGGAGGGCTTTTCGCTGCCTAAAGCTCCCGCTTGTCTTCGAAGGAAATCAAGAACAGGGCTGTTTTTGTCATTCACTTTTGACGATGGGGATAGGCGAGAGACGAAGCTGCAGCAGCAAACTGCACTGTTGTGTATGCTGCTTTGGCGGTGCATGCAGGCCATGTGTGTGAGGTGTACGACAACCAAGAGCAGCGGATTGTGGCAATTAAGAAGATTCACCGCGTCTTTGAGGACTTGATTGACTGCAAACGAATTCTTAGGGAGATCGCAATATTAAACAGACTAAACCACGATCATATCGTTAAAATATTGGACATCCTCGTGCCTAACGACCTCGAAAAGTTCGATGTGCGTTGGCAAATTAAATTCGGCTTATCCAATCAAGGGTTTAATCGCCAAGGCGTTGAAAGGCACCCTTTTCACAAAGCTGGCTGTGCTGTGCTACATGCGGCTCGTGCTGCGCCGCTGCTGCATGCAGCTGCCGCTGCTGCATGCGGCTGCTGCTGTTACGTGCGGCTGCTTCTGCTGGTGCATGCGGCTGCTGTTGTTGTACATCTGCGGTCTTGTGTCTTTTTGTGGAGTTTTTAGTGTGGGAAAAGTGACGCTTTCTGTTATGCGCTTAGGAGATGTACGTTGTCTTAGAGATCGCGGATTCCGATTTTAAGAAGCTGTTTCGCGCGCCAGTTTATCTGACGGAGTTGCACATTAAAACGCTTCTGTATAATCTTCTCGTTGGGGTTAAATATGTTCACTCTGCGGGGATTCTTCATCGTGATCTCGTCAGTCTCAGCTGTTCCTACAATAAACCAAACAAAAGGCAACAAACCAAGAGCCAGACCCCTCGCTGTCTCACTTCGCGTTCCCCTGAAAGTTTCGCAGAGCCCAGACACTCCGGCACAACACAACGCCTTGCGTCTCGTGCCTTCGCTGCTTCTTCTGCTGTTGCTATTTTTGTTGTTTTTGCTGCTGCTGCTGCTGCTGTTGAACAGAAGCCAGCGAACTGTTTAGTGAACCAGGACTGCAGCGTGAAGGTGTGCGACTTTGGGCTGGCGCGAACGATGGACTTCCCCGAAAGACAAAACAGCCACTGCCCCGTCACACAGCAGCACGACGACATCGTCAGCGTCTCCCACACCAAAAACCTTAAGAGACAGCTCACTGGCCACGTTGTGACGAGGTGAATCACAGTGCAAATTCACCAAGTAGAGGATAAGGACAAATAAAAAGCAAACAGCACGCCGAACGGCGGCAGCAGCAACAAAGCAGCAGCAGCAGCCGCGGATCAGCAGCAGCGAACGAGCAGCAGAAACAAGAGAAGCAGGAGCATATGCACTGTTGTGTATGCCAAGCAGTGGGCCGACTACAGCTGGCCCACGGGTTTGTGGTTACAGTTTGTTACTTGGGGGATCTGTTTAGTTGTCTGTTTGCTTGCGTGCATTGTCAATTGGCCTTCTGTTTAGCCTTTTGCGGCTGTTTCTAGATTTCTGTCTTTTGCCTTTGTCGTCGTCATTTGTCTTGCGTCCTCTGTCCTTGCTTTTTGTTGCTTTGTCTTTCTGATGTGTTTGCTGTGTTTCGTCTTTCTCGTTGGCTTGCTGTTTGACTTTAAGCGCTTGTTTATTGCGCTGCTGGTATTTGCTGCAGATGGTACAGAGCGCCTGAGTTGATATTATTGGCTGAGAATTACACGGAGGCCATCGACGTTTGGTCTATCGGCTGTATCTTCTCGGAGTTGTTGTCGATGATTGTCCGTCTCCTTATGAGGATTTCTGCTTCGCTTCATTTCATTTGTCCCTCTATCACGATTTCCTTGCCTCTTATTATCCCTCTCCCCTTGAGAATTCCTGTTTCTTGCATTTTGTCCTTTTCTCCGTCTTAACGCTTTATTCTAGTTTTGTTTGTCTTCTTTAGAAGCGTTCACTGGGTAGAAAAATATGCAAAGTGCGTGCCGTTTGCGTGTGAATGGGCAAAGGGCAACGCACCTTGCTTACTCTTCCTTGTTGCTGGCCGTACACACAGGCCACTTGGTGCTGCTGCTCGTGTAGGCTTTTTGTCGGTTTCTTCTTCTTTCTGACGAAAACGAAGAAACCGACAAAAAGCCTGTGTACCGTGTGATTTATTTGGGTATTCTCGTTTTTGTGTTTTTCCTGTTGCAATTCCCGCCGTCTACATTTTGGTCTCCGTCGTCGCGTTTCTCACATGCTAATTTGCTGCTTTTGCTGAATGCGTGCACGCTGTTGAGGTGATTTGTTGTGTATTTCTTTCATGCTTCTGGGGCTGTTTTCTATGCATTTTGTTGCGAGTATATTTCTTTTCCCCTTCAATCGTTGCAGGAAGAAAACGTGGAGTCGCACTGCGACAGGGGGCCCCTCTTCCCCGGTTCTTCTTGCTTTCCCCTCTCGCCAGACCAGAAGAATGGAGATGACTCACGGTCTGCCCTCCTTGTGTTTTTGTTTGTTGGTTTGTTTGTTCTTTCTTGTTTGCTGCCCTTCTCCCTTCATGCCTGTTGGTTTGTGTCTATTGCTTCTCCATCGGTTGCTTTCGCCGTTGGTTTGTCTTTTTGTCGTCGGATCTCTTTGTGTTTGTTCAGTGTTTGCTATTTTGTCTGTCTGCGGCCTATATCTTTGTCTGTGCATTTCTCGTTCGCCTTCCCTCTTTTCTCCTTGTTTACACTGGAGTTTTTCTTAGCTTGTTTATTTCTCATTGCATTTGTATTTCATCCTCGCTGTCTCGCGGCTCTCACGTTAGTTTCCGTCCTACGCGTTGGTGCACTGTCGTCTTTTTATCTTTCTTCTCGTTGCTGCCACAGGTTGCAGACGCGCGGCAACAAGGACCAATTGAATGTCATATTCAACGTGCTGGGAACTCCAACAGAAGAAGAAATCGAAGCTTTGGAATCAAACGAGGCCAAACAATACATCCGCACTTTCCCCCCCAAAGAGGCGCACGACTTAGCTGAGCGCTTTTCCGCTTCTTCTCGTCCGCTAATATCACAAATACACAGTTAAAAATAACAGCAAATAAACGATAATAAATGACAAATTAACATATAATAAAGTAAAGACGGACAAACAATGCATTTGCCTTTGGTTTTTTGCCTTTGGTTTTTTTGTTGCGTTCTGCCGTTTTGTCCGTTCGGATACACATTCTTGATTCTCCTCATTTTACGGGCCCTCGAAAGTGTACATAAAGGCCTGTATCTAATATAATTTGTGCATATCCATCCATCCATATATATATATATATCTACAATAGATAATATACTACATCTTGTATATACAACACATGCATCAGTATCTCGTATGATACACTTTTTCATCTTGTAGCGGGAATGATGTTCTCCCCAAATCCATTTGTTTGTGTTGCTTTTTGCACTTGTTTGTGTCTTGTTCAGCCGAGGCTTTAAATTTGCTCAAGCGGATGTTGGTATTCAACCCGAAAAGACGAATTTCTGTGGACGAGTGCCTGGCGCATCCATTCTTCAAAGAAGTGCGAAATCCCGCCATCGAGGTTTGTCTTTGTCTTTATGACTTTCTTTTCACTCTCATTTACTCTTGTTTCTGAGAAGAAATGCTCGTCTTCTCTGCCGTTGTTTTGGCTTCTCCTGATGGCCCTGCCAACTCTAGATTGACCGCGTCGTCCACCGCACCGCTAGGAGCTGTTCTTGCCTTTTCAAATGGGCATAGGAGTTAGGGTCTAGGGAACGTATTTTATTGTATGCCGTCTTTCAGGTCACCGCCAATGAGAAAGTGCGACTTCCGTTTAACGACTGGGCCAATATGGATGAGCCTCAGCTGCGGTGCGAATGCCCCTGCACCCTTAACCTTACTTGCGTGTTTTATGCTTTTTTTTTATTTCTGTCGTTTACGCCAAAAAAATGTAGTGACTGTCAGATACTTGCGCAAACATCTGCATCTCCATGCTGCAGTATAGAGATGTTTAAGGTTTCGTTCGTTGGTGCGTTTTGCCTGTTTTTGTTTTGCGTTCTTGTTCAGTCTCGGATTCCTACGGGAAATGCAAAGATTTCATCCGAACCTGCAGCTGCCCAAGACCCTCCTGGAAAGAGCGAAGATGTGCTCCTGAACAACGACACGCAGTCCACTGCTCCTACATCGACGGCTACTGCTGCTGCTGCTGTGCTTTCTGCAACAACAGCAGCAGCAGCAGCGTTCGTGGGATTTTCAGCTGCGTGGAGATGTATGGGGCGGACGAGGGGAAATACGACCAACGGGTGCAGGTTGTTGGCAGCTCCGCTCCGTTTTTCTTTTTGCCTTATTACATTCATTAAATAGCAGGAAAAGAATGGGAAAGAAAATAGACAAAGAGGAAGAAGACTGTTGTTGCGTGCTGCTGGCTCGTTCCTGTGATGATGCCGTCCTTGTTTGCCTTATCAGCTCAGCATCCCTCCCACACACTCACCGACCGACAGATGTTTAGTGCATTTCTTTTCTTCATATTTGTGCTGTCGGTTTGTTCGCTTTGAGGCAGCTCATGTACTTCATTTGCTTCTTCTCCAACCGTCTTCTCTTGCTCTCTCAGTGGGAATTCGTTGTTCGGAACGCAATATGTGTTTCTCACACCAGCACCTGCTGCCGCTGCTGCAGCAGCAGCAGCAGCTTTCCTCAATTCGTTCTGAAGGCCACTGAGCACTTCTTGTGCTTTCTGTTGCCTCTTAAAACAATGCCCGAAAGTTGGACTCTTCCCCGAATGCGCTGTGAGCAGCTGAGGTGTACAGACACTCAACTCTTGCGCCGTTCGCGCTTCGGTATTTGTTGCTGCTGCCTCTGTTTGTCTTAGGAATCGAACTCCAATACAAACAAAAGCAGATTCTCTTCTCTCGACGCATGTACAGTAGCTAGACTGTAATGCAAGAAATGGGTTTTCTGTTGCTGATCAAGCGGCACGAACCCGCTACTGCTGCCTATGCTGCTACATCATCTACTTCACGTTGAAAAACGCATGACAACTGACAGAGACAGCAAATTAAAAGGTTTATGCCGAAAGCGAAAGAAGAGACAGTCCAGGCCGAAATACCGATATATATATATATATATATATATATATATATATATATATGTTCCGTGCGGTGTACGTGCACGCCGATACGCTGCGATGCATTATCCATCTCATTACAGTGCTGTAATTGCATTTGTAAGGCGTGCCACATGATTGAACACGCAATACTCAGACTAATTTGCGCTGCATGCACATGTACGTACACGGTTGGAGGACGGCAGAGTGGGAGCTGTCAGTTCGGAGGCGGTTTAAAATAGCTAAAGCTCTAAAGCAATTTAAATTTCCTTCATGTTCATTTCATTGCACGCGAAATGCCAGTTGCGATGCCCAGGGTGCCCAAGAAAGTCAAAATGCAAAGACCAATGGTCCCGACCACTCGAACGAAAACGTCTTTACCCGGCAGCTTCCCCATCTCAGGCACCGGGAAATAAGTCACTTCTGGCATGTCAGTGAGGTAGTTGAACTGGTCGATCTGAAACAAAAACCAGAGAAAAACAAATTAAAAATTGCACAGCGTTCACGTAACAAGAAGAGGATGCATGTTGTCGAAATATTAACTTCTGTGGTGTATGCACTCCGGGGCACGCAGCTAAGAGGTCTTACGGTGGATCTCTCTGGCCTGTTCTTCAGTGGCTGTTTGTGCTCGTATAGAGTTTCTCCGTTTTCTCCGTTGATGAATTTCGTGACAAGTCCCTCAGCTGACATTTCAAAGAGACAGAAACCCTTGTCGCCGCTGAAGAACTTCGAGCCTGAGGCTTTCACGAGAGCCGAACCGCCAGAGAGGGATCCCGTACCACAGTTGATGTAGGAGATATCGTCGTCCTGAAGGAGTGCAGACAAACCGAAATACGCGGGAATAAGTGATGCTGCAGTGGAAGAACCGTCAAATGCTTATACAGCTCGTCTTTCATAATCGTGTGCTGAACTTCGCTTCCGGGTGAATGCAACAGGAATAAGCGCATCATTCTCACGCCAAAGCACACGCTAAGCCATACATGAAAGCAGTGGTCGGGACCACTGGTCTGTGCAGGAATGCTGCAAGCATGCATAGTGTATATAGAGGCAGACAGATGGCGCACCTCAATGACTTCCATGTCGCGATCGTATCCAGAGATGTACGCGTCTACTCCGGCTTTTTTCAGTAACGGCTGCAGGTAATACTGCAATGTTGAGTCTCCCTTAGATGATCCGCTACTGTAAACCGGCCGGTTGCCCACTACAATGATGTAATCGAACACTTTTGGAGCTATCTCTAAAGTCCTCTCGAGGTCCTTCCATGCCTTCTCTGTTACGTTTCCAAAGGGGAAAGCAGAGGAAAGAACCCAAGTGTCCACAAACACCATACCCACGCTCATGTCTTTGTGCCCGGAGCTGATGAAGGCGCTTCCTGAAGAACAAGTAAAACACACAGCCCATTTCAACAGAAGCCTCTTAAGGAGAACAAAGGCTAAACAACCAAAAAATAAGGAGCAACCCTTTAAAGTTAGAGCTGCTTAGCTGCAACAGCTGCTGTTGCATCAACTGTTGCAGCTGGTGACATAACCCCTTGCTTCAGTGGAAAGTATCAATGAATACTCACCAGTTGTGGCAGCGAAGTGTACGGCGTAGTGGTACCACCAGTTGGGTAGAGTCCATTTAGGTGAGTTTGAAACGAGATCTGCTTCGGAGCCTTCACCGTAGACAAGATCTGTTCTTTCGCGCATTGCGGTGTAATTGCCGGACCAGTCCTCCGCACCCAAGACCGTCAAAAATGGCATTTTAAGAGAGCCGTTTTCATCAGAGTAGACATTTTCAAACGATTCCTCCCACTTGGTGTCGTTTGCGCCGGAAACGCCATTAGGGAAGTTGCTACCTGGGCTGACTAAGAAGCTGATGCGCTGTTCAGCAGCAGCCTTCTTGAGGGTTTCCGCGACTTCTTTCTGGCCAGAGACGTCAAAACCCCAATTTCCGATAGCTGCAAAACGTAACTGGCATTGAACTGCCGGGACTTCCACGACGCTGACGAGGATCGCAGCCGCCAAGGCCACCCAACGGACGCACGGGCTCGTGGAAAGCGAAGCAAACCGAGCCATTTTGGGGTATTTTTTGAGCTTTTAAAAGACGTCCAGCAAAAAATTGAACTTTTGGTTTATCAGGAAGGCGGAGACCAGCCGAATTATCCACGGATTCCGCTGATCAGCTTCCTGTGGTCTGCGTCGGTCTGGCTTTGCTGCGGAGCGAAAGGCAGACCGAGGACCGTTGCAACTTCCGCTATCTACGAACTGCGAAACAAATATATGAACTTTCCTATCTCAGGAACAAATACTGGGGTTTACAAAGCTATGCATGCTTCTTGTTGCCCCCAATGAAATCAGACGCATCTTGCCTCAGCTAGTCAGTAACTGAGCCGACCGGTCGTCCGCAGCCCTCCAGCCAACGCCGCCGTTCAGCTGTTCCGCACACAGGCAAAATGTTGTGAATAATAAATAAATAATATGAAATCTTTGATGTTTTCCCCTCAATTTACAACTAATATAATCAATTTGTCCTCACAAGGAAAAGAGAGGAAAGAAATTGCAACGGCGTAGACAGTGCCGCCGGCCTTTGTCGGCTGCGGCTTGCTTGCCTTGATCGCCGCTGCTAATAGGAGTTCAGGGTTGTAGCCGCTGCTGCAGCTGCAACCCTGAACTCCTATATTAGAAGGCAGAAAACTAGTTCTCGTTTTAATTTTTATTTGTATCCACAGTCTAAAATGTGTGCAATATTAGCATCAACTGCCATGATGCCCCGGCTTGGTGGTACCATGCTCAGTATATTCTAATTCTTCAGCGCTCACTAATATTGAAAAGGAAACTTCAGGCACCATGAGAAAGACTGGAAAAATACATTAAAGCGCCCCTTCCCACATCAGACTACTGTCTAAATATTTTTAAAGCACTCCCTCCATCACGTAGGTTAGATAATAATGAACCCTTCATCGCCTCGGGCAACAACAACTGAGAGAAGCACACGGAACACCGACTAAAATATTATCCATATAGGGACGAATGCCTAAGCCATGGCTTACGGGCCGCTGAATTGAAACTGAATGCGGCAATTCCTCTCTAACGAATGCGCACCTTCGCGTCCTTTGCTCCTCGAATGCCAACCTTCGTATCCGTTGCTCCTCCCCGTATTTCCAGCACTTCCTCGAATGAGGAACAGAAAAAGGAGGTGTCACCCCATCTAAAAAATTGCGCTGGTTCCTGTTTAGTTCTTCGTTTACTTCTCAGCTGCGGCTCGTCGCTTCAAGGGAGCAAGGAAGGAAAGTACTGGTCAGTATGATGTGCACTTGAAGTTAAAGAAACACGTGATGTACTTCCTGCTCTCATCGCAATGCACTACCCTGGCGTCTTGCAAGAAAAATAAACTCCTACATTTAATTGTTCTAAACAGGGCAGGAAAAAAAGAACGGGTCTCCCCCTCACCTGTCGGACGGTTTTTGAAACACTGAAAGCCCTATTATATGCATTTATAGAGCACTATTGAAGGACAAAACATTGTAATTTGTAATATATACAATGTATGTAATATACAGATGCATACATTATATACTAGTGCAAAAGCCACTATATTATGGCTGCTACACTCTTCCTTTCAACGTATTTGGAGCACCTTCAAATTCTAGGGGCCCTACTCCTTTCAGAACGCCCCAAAGATATACAACGCGGCAATGAGGGTGTTGGCCGCGCTATTCTGTTCATTTATCTGTTTTCTTTCCATCTGTTAGTGCCAATCCCCCCCATCTAAATGCGGCTTGAAAGCAAATACAAGCATACACGCAAGTACGCAAATACTCAGGCGAGCAGAAAAAGCAAAGGCCAACATATCCTTAGGAAATGAAGAAGAAAACTGTTGAGGTAGGCTATATATAGGGAAACAGTTGCTGAGCGAGGTATTTGAAGCATTTGGGAACGGGAGGAGTAAGAGAGAAAGAGAGCACCAAATACACATACACACACACACCGGAGCACTTATGCTACAGTTGCCGCGGCCGCGGACCCCGTTGCTATTGCTGCCACTGCTGCTGCTGCTGCTAGTGCTACTGGCAATGGGGCTGCTGCAGGAGGGTATCACTCTGGTGTGCTCATATTTCGTGGAAATATAGCTGTTGTGGCGACTGCATTGTATACTGACTGCTGCGTAGTCCTAAATTTGAGTAGTAATTGGGTGGAGTTAAATAGCTGACTCCTGCCCTTCCCTGTACATGTGCAGCCAATAAGTTCAATATATTTTTTTCTTCTGCTACGCTGATTGTGGCAGCTTGAAGCTCTGCTGCTTCTCATGCAAAGGCAAAGGGAGTCACGAAATGGAAGCCTAGTTGTTTAAAAAGAGAAAAGAAGCGAAAGACGCAGAAAGCAACATGAAACACGGAAAAAGAGAAAAAAAGCGGAAAACAGAAAATAGCCTTTCCCACTTCCAAAGATGTAGGCGGCCGCCAACACACACAAAGCACGGAGCGGTCAGTGCCAGCAATACACAAAGACGAGAGGAGATATAAGCAGAGATTGCCGTCGTTGTGCTCGTTTTTGTTTCTGTTTCTGTCCTTCTGTCTCTCTCTCTCTCTCTCGTTCTGTCTTTGTGTGTGTGTAGGTGTGTGTGAGTGTGTGTGTAGATGTCTCTCTCTCTGTGTGTGTGTGTGTGTGTGTGTGTGTGTGTGTGTGTGTGTGTGTGTGTGTGTG